>NC_091067.1:87895431-88198763 GCF_000393655.2 Nicotiana sylvestris
TCCGAGCTCCCAAGCTCTAGTTTTCACAAAAATGGCTAAACCTTCGATTTTGAACTTAAATATTCTGCTCAGCTAATTCCTTCTTCACGAACGCGGAAGGCCCCTCGCGTTCGCGAAGCACAATTATACTTGGACCCAGATTTCTTCATCACGAACGCGATGCACGGGATGCAAACGCGATTCAAAGCTTCCTCCTCCTACGCGAACGCGGGAAAGCCATCACGAACGCGTAGGTATAGAACTCCCAGCTTCGCGAACGCGAGAGACACTTCGCGAACACGAAGCACAAATTCCTTACCAGCCCCAGCTCCTCTTCCCGAACGCGAAGAAGGAAACCAGAACTGACTGCTGCAAAATTTTTTGCAATTTTCTATGTTCCAAAAATGACCCGTTGGGCATCCGAAACACACCCGAGGCCCCCGGGACCTCAACCAAACCTACCAACATATCCCATAACTTCATTCAATCTTGCTCCAACCTTCAGAACGCTCAAAACAACATCAAAATACCTATTTTTTCATCGGATTCAAGTCTAAGAATTCCAAAAACTTTGAAAATACGCTTTCGATCAAAAAGTCTATCAAACCTCGTTCGAATGACCTGAAATTTTGCACACACGTCACATTAAACACTACAAAGATACTCCAACTTCCAGAATTCCATTTCGACCCTCAGATCAAAATCTCACTGTCGAACCGGAAACTTCAAAAATTTAACTTTTGGCATTTCAAGCCTAAATTAGCTACGGACCTCCAAAACATAATCCAAACATGCCCCTAAGCCCGAAATCACCCAACGGAGCTAACAGAACCATCAGATTTCAATTCTGAGGTTGTCTTCATACTGTTTCGACTACGGTCAACTTTCCAACACTTAAGCTATCATTTACGGACTAAGTATCCCAAAACTCTCTGAAACTCAAAACTGAACATCCCGGCAAATCACAATAGCAGAAATAAATACAGGGAAAGCAGTTAATAAGGGATCAAAGTGTTAATTCTTAAGACAACCGGCCGGGTCATCACACTAGGTCGAAGAACTGAAATTCACATTTATAAAATAACATGTAATTACAAACTAATACTCATTGCACATAAATAACAGAAACATTAATGGAAATTAAATCTTTTAAACTAATACTAATTGCAAAAGCGAAAAATCAGAAAAGATAAAAAAAGAAGTAAGGTTTATACCAATCGAGGGTATTTGATACTGTTCGAGCCATGAGAAGATGTCGGAGATACCAAATGGTGGCTATCCAACCTCGAAACGGATGTTTCTTTTCAGCACACGTTGGACCCATTGGAATTTAGTGTCGTGCTAAAAAGAAATGATCGTCTGAGTCAGAAAAAGGCTAAAAACACAGACCCTTTGCGGGCAGGTGGTCACCAACGAGCTTGCCGAAAAATAATGGTCGGAGTTTGGAACCGAAACTGACATAAACCAATAGCTCACCAAGAGATCTATCTAAATGTGTGTGTATTATGGAATGAGGATGGCTAGAAGTTGACCAGTTTCAAAAGAAATAGGGGCTAGGGTTTTTGTCAAAGCTAGATTAAAGGAGATTGGTGAGGATTTTGGAGATTTAGGATTTGGATAGGAGTAGAGTGTGAGAAGAAGAAGAAGAGAATGGTGCAAGTCTTTAGATGAACGGACCATTGCTGGAGGCGATGGGAGGAGGGGGGCGGCCGAACGATGGTAGGTGGCGAAGGATGTTTTTTTGGTGTCTTGACAGGTGGATTCGAGTAAAGGGGGAGAAGAGGAGGAGTTTGGTGTAAGGTTTATGGGATTTGGACGACGGGCGGCGGCGGCGCAGAGGCAGCGCCGTGACTAGGGTTTAGGTTTGTCAATTTTTGGTGGAGATTTGGGAAATTTGGGTCATGGGTTTGGAATGAGGGGAGTGAGAGGAAGAGATGGTGAGATTTTGGGGTGGATTGAAGGTAGTCTATTGACGGCAGCGATTTCCGGCCGGCAGAGCCACCATGGAGAAGGTGGAGGGGGGCAGAGGGGTTTAGAGAGAGAGAGGAGAGAGTGAAGAGAGGTCTCTAGGGTTTGGGTAAATGGCCAAAAATCTAATTTTTTGGCTCTTTTATTTGGAAAGGGAGTTGAAATGTGGTCCATTGGATTGAAGAGACTGAATGGATGAGATTTGTTCTCAACTTCATTAAGTGAAACGACATAGTTTCAATATGAAACTATGTCGTTTTGATCTAGCAAGCCAACATTTGGACTGGGTTGGCTGATTTGGGCCGCCAATTTGCCTCAAATTTGGCCCAATTTGGATGAAACATAAAGAAACACAATCCCTTGAACCTCATAATAATTAATTAAACTAAAGTCCTAATTCAAAATTTACAAATACACAAATAATAATCCTACAAAATTTTTAAAATAATAAAAAATAAAAATATAATGTAGAAGAAAAAGAAAAAGCAAAAATTAGGCATTTACACTATCATCATAAATGTCTAAGTCAGGCTTCAAATATTTCAAAAACCATTCCCACAATTCCTTTCTTTCCTTCTCTACAACTGCATATGCTATCAGAAAGATATTGTTATTCGGATCAAGCCCAATTAACAATGGAGTCCCATACATTGGACCCTTAAGCCAACAACCATCCACCCCAATTATTCTTCTACAACCGCTCTTGAACCCCTCTTTACAACCACTAAAACAAATATAGATTCTTTGAAATCTCTTAGGCTTGTCGGGCACCCCATTTTCAACCAACTTCATATAGACTGATGTATTTGGATTTGTCCTCCCAATTTCATTGCAATAGTTCCACAATACCTTGTATTGAGCATTAATATCTCCATCAATCAGTGCAAGTGCTTTTTTCTTGGCCCTTCTGCATTGTGATAATGTCACTTGAACTCTTAGTTCCACACTAACGTGATCTCTGAATGCACCGATTGCCCAAGACCTATTTGAGCTTATGGCCTTAGGATATCTTTGTGTAATATAAGAAGATGTGATTGCTTTGTTACGGTGGTTCCAAGTCTTACAATCATGAGTGGGATTGTATGTTCTGGTCTGAAATGTTCTATCTCGATGCATTCTTGAAGCTAGAATCTACCATGTGCAATCTGGATGATCAGAAGTTGCTCTCACTCTCGAGTTATCATTCTTGCACCACTTAATGTACTTCCCTTTATTAACTTCATGAGTTATTACAGCATATTTGAACTCATGCTTATTTTCAAATGTCAATTCTAATGCCAACACTGGTTTATCCTTGTCTGTTTTAGGATTGAACATCGGAAAGTTAAAACTTTTACTGTTAGAGTCATATTCTAAACTCTTTGTATCATTCGAGTTAACACAATCTGTATCACCTTCTTCGGCAGCTATTTTTTTCTTAACTTCTTCACTAACTTCATATCTATGATTCACATTTTCATTATTATCTGAAAAATCATTTTCTGAGTCTTCAAATTCATCATTAGTCGAAGAATGCTCACTATTTACTTCTTTCTCCTGTTCTGCTCCACCAACTTCTTTAGTATGTATAGTTTTTCCAATAAATGAATCAAGATGTTCAAAGTCCAAAAACAAATTAAACTTATGTTAGACCTTTTAATAATGGACACGTACAGAGTAATTTTATAAGAAGAAAAAGACACGTTAATATGGGTGGACCTAATTCACCAACGATTAAAAAAGAGAGATAAAAGATTAGCATTTTTTTATTCAAAAAGCTACTGCTATATCAATGCATTGCACGAAGGATAGGAGAGATTTAATCAACTAATAACTTTACTATGATACAATGAAGTTGTCATGTGTTATATAATAATCATTAAATAAACTAAAGAATGAGAAATTGAATCAACATACAATAAAAAAATATCACAATTTCTTCAGTTTGATGAAAATTCAAATAGTATTTCTTGCTAAAATCTTACCATAATTGGCTATTTCACTACCAAGGCATCTAATAATCATTGATGGAGATCAATAAATAAGCTTCTTCACTTTGAGTCCTCTTCTTGTTTCAGTCATCGAAGCTTTTTTGAGAGGCTAGGGTTTTTGGTAATGGGTTTCTTTGCAGATGGAGTTGGGGGAAAATTGCGAATGGAATTGGTCGTCTTTTATCGATGGGTTTAGTATTTTATAAAGTCACGTGAATATCACATGGGTTAGCACCGTTAGTTTTAACTTGGCATCGAAGCTTTTTTGAGAGGCTAGGGTTTTTGGTAATGGGTTTCTTTGCAGATGGAGTTGGGGGAAAATTGCGAATGGAATTGGTCGTCTTTTATTGGTGGGTTTAGTATTTCATAAAGTCACGTGAATGTCACATGGGTTAGCACCGTTAGTTTTAACTTGGCATCGAAGCTTTTTTGAGAGGCTAGGGTTTTTGGTAATGGGTTTCTTTGCGGATGGAGTTGGGGGAAAATTGCGAATGGAATTGGTCGTCTTTTATTGGTGGGTTTAGTATTTTATAAACCCACGTGAATGTCACATGAGTTAGCACCGTTAGTTTTAACTTAGTTCTACTACGATGGAAACATTGGATGGTATTTTAACTTGGTTCTATGATGGAAAGAAATCTGCCAACAGGAGTTCTATGATGGAAAGAAATCTGCCAACAGGAGTTCGGTTCCATGTGACGAATTAGTTGTTATAGAAACGTGACAACATTGGATGGTAAATTAAATTCTTAATCATCATCAATGAAACCAGATACTGAACAATACAGCTAAAGGCAGGTTCTTATACTACGATGTAGAAATTTAAACACATATATAGAGCCGGCGCAACGGAAATTAAACAAGGAATGTACCTTCAGCCGTGATTGTTCAAGTGTTATAAAATCACCTAGTAGAACTTTGACAGAAAATCTATGAGCCTTCTAGCCTGCGCCTATCGTAGATGCCAGACTGATGGAGTCACATGCGTATTTATAGGTAGACTAGGGATTTTTAGGCAAATACTTTAGCCATAGGGACTTCTCCATAAAATATAATTACCATAAGGACTCCTAATATATGGTAATTTCTTTCCATCATAGAAACTACCATATATGCATAACTACACAATATTATCTGATATAGTATTTCCTTTGGGAGACAAAATAAATAATTTATTATCTTATATGTGGGCCACACTAGAAGTGTCTCGAAGAGACGGTAATTTCTAACAAATGAAATTATTTAAAACATGAAAACGAAATGAGTATATATAGAGGAGGTAACATTAGAATTGAATAGGAAGGTAAATATTAATTTAAATGAGAGAGAAAACTTATCGTTATTTACGCACTCTTTTAAAAACCTAAACCAAATTTTAGAAAATATTAAAAATTTAAAATATTCTATATTAACAATAATAAAATTTAGTGTGCTTCCATAAGTGGAATCTTGAAGAGTAATGTATACGAAGATCTTACCTTTACTTTGAGAAAGTAGATAAACTATTTTCGATTGGTCATCAGCTCAAGGAAAGATGAAAAAGAAGAAGTTATAGCAACAAGTAATAACACGAGAGAGATAACAAGATACCCGACGCAAAAGAACCAACCGGCATTGATAGAAATTCAAAAATAAGAAAATATAAAAGTAAAACTGATATTACTGGTAAGGATAAGCGAAACACACGACTACCTACTAACATTCTATCCTAATTTTCGACGTTCATACCCTCCTACAAAGGGTTCTGTCATCGGTATTTTAATAATATTATAATATAGTACTTAGTATTTTTGGGGCCGTACAATTGGTGTTCAATTTCTAGTGTCTCTTACTTTTTTCCCCTAATCTGAGTTATTAGTGAAATTACAAATTTGTTTTAATTTTCTCTAATGAAAAGGAGTAGTACTATCTGGTCATTAAAACTTTAGGGTCAAATAGCGCAATTTCCCGACCATTGTTGGTCTTTTCACTCATTTGGAATTCTCTTTTTTATATTTCCCCTCCTACATCCATTAATTGTAAATTGTAATAATAATTAATCCATTTAATAGGAAGAAAGTAGAAAGCTCTGGAAGTCTACAGAGAGCTCCTTGTTCATGTCAATAGTAATCTCGAGAATATCCTTGATTGCGCTCGAACTCGATAAGTTCCTTTTTCCTTCCGAAACTCCCACCTATAAATAGCATTGCGCAACATTTTGGTTGTCGTCAAACAATTCGAATACAACAATCAACTACAGTTTAATTCCAGCCTTAAACATCATCTGATTATCATCAGTCTTGTTCCAATTCAGATAAAAAATGTCTCTGATTCCGAGCTTCTTTGGTGGCCGCAGGAGCAACGTGTTCGATCCATTCTCCCTCGACATATGGGATCCTTTTGAGGGCTTCCCTTTCTCCGGCACAGTCGCCAACGTTCCAACCTCTGCTTTCGCCAACGCTCGAATTGATTGGAAAGAGACCCCAGAAGCTCATGTCTTCAAGGTGGATCTTCCTGGAATTAAGAAAGAGGAGGTGAAGGTTGAGGTAGAAGAAGGAAGAGTTCTACAAATTAGTGGAGAGAGAAGCAGAGAGCAAGAGGAGAAGAACGACAAATGGCACCGTATGGAGAGGAGCAGCGGCAAGTTCCTTAGGAGGTTTAGGCTGCCGGAGAATACCAAGATGGAGGAGATTAAAGCAGCAATGGAGAATGGAGTGCTCACTGTGACTGTCCCAAAAATGGAGGAAAAGAAACCTGACGTGAAGGCCATTGACATCTCTGCTTAAATAACGGTGGCTGCTGATCTACCTGTAATTTCGAAAGTGTTTTCAGTGTCTTGTTTTCTGGAAGTCTGGTTTTTAGGACTCAAACAATGCGTCTG
The DNA here is from genome assembly GCF_000393655.2 of Nicotiana sylvestris. Lineage (NCBI taxonomy): Eukaryota > Viridiplantae > Streptophyta > Magnoliopsida > Solanales > Solanaceae > Nicotiana > Nicotiana sylvestris. Next base: position 87,902,209 of record NC_091067.1, read on the forward strand.
TATGATCGTATTTGTATGTTTGTGGGTCTTTTACGCATGCGCTTGTAATCGATCAATGTAGAATGTTGTGCGCCTTTTTCCGTTAACAGCTTATTTACTGTTTGCTCTATATACGTATATCTAATAGTACTGGTTGTTTCATCCGGTAATGTGTTTTCCTAAAGAGTTTATTATCATAACAATGAGCTTTAATTAAATGATGCAAAGAGGTGCTGCCTAGCTTTACCAGAGCAGAAATTTACATTGATATAGCGTAAAAATGTCACTCACATAATGTTCATATAACTGGTTAAAAGATAAGTGTTTCATTGCCCTCAAGAGCATAAGCAGTAGTACTACCAAGAGTGCCTTCCTGGAATTGCTTAAATTATTTTAAATAATAAACTAATGGAGCGACACTACTGAAAAAGGAAACAATATAAGTGTGTCTCAAACGGTACAAATGCAGCAAATCATCAACATAATTGGAAATAGAATGGACTAAAAGGTATTCAATTTTATAAAATAAAAGGTGTAACGTAAATAAATTGAACAGAAGTAGAATTCTCTTTTATTTATATAAGAAAGGAAGCAGGTGCAGCTGCGACACTTTTCTTGAGCTGCTTGTAAGTTGTCTGTATGAGCTGCTTGCAACCTGTCTCTTTAATAAGAAGTTGCTACAAATCATTTCATTGAGTTGCTTGAAATCTGCCTGCATCAGTTGTTTGTAGATAAATTTCAATGGATTACTAAATGGATAATCTTTTTCAGGAAGATTATCTATAGCGGAGTATTAAATGAACATCCACAATATAATTATTTTCATAATACTCCCCCTTGGATATTCATTAAAAGATATTGTGCCTCGTTAAAACCTTACTAGGAAAAATCCAGTGGAAAAAATTCTAGTGAAGGGAAAAGAGTACACATATTTAGTAATACGCATTTCTAGTTGCCTCATTAAAAACCTTACAAGAAAAACCCCATGGGAAAAATCTTAATAAGGAAAAAAGAGTACAATGCATATTCACTTTCCATGTTGAAAACTTTATTTCAAATATTTGAGTCTCCCCGTTCCAATCGTGTATACCATCTTCTCAAAAGTTGAAGTTGGTAAAGATTTAGTGAACAAACCTGCCGGATTGTCACTTTAACGGATTTGGTACACATCAATGTCACCATTTTTTCTAAAGATCATGTGTGTAGAATATTAATTTTGGTAAAATGTGCTTCATTCTATCTCCTTTTATAAATCCTCTCTTCAATTGGGATATGCATGCAACATTGTCTTTATAGAAAATTGTGGATCTTTTATCATTCCAAACCACATTTTTCTCGAATGAAATGAATCACTGATCTCAACTGTACGCATTTCCTACTTGCTTCATGAATAGCTATTATCTTAGCATGATTTGAAGAAGTAGCAACAATAGATCGCTTTGTGGAGTGCCATGATATGACAGTACCTCCACATGGTAAACATATACCCAGTTTGAGATCGAGCTTTATGGGGATAAGATAAATAACCTGCATATGCATAATCAACAAGATCTGCACTATCTTTGTTGGCATAAAACAAACTCATATCAAGAGTTCCCTTTAAATATCGCAATATATGCTTAATCCCGTTCAAATATCTCTGTGTAGGAGAAGAACTATATTTTGTTAGTAAATTAACAAAAATGCTATGTCAAGCTTTGTAGCATTAGAAAGATACATTAGTGCACCAATTGCATTAGGGATAGGGTACTTCGGGACCAAGGAGTTCCTCATCCTCTTCTGGATGGCGGAACAAATTCTTATTCATTTCAAGTGATCAAACAATCATTGGTGTACTAGATGGGTGCAATTTATCCATGTAAAAGCATTTTAAGACCCTTTCTGTATAGGCAGATTGATGGATAAAGATTTTTTCTGCTAATTATTGAATTTGCAGACCAAGATAAAGTTTTGTCTTTCCAAGATATTTCATCTCAAATTCTTTCTTAAGATATTCAATTACCTTTGGAGCTCTGCTGGAGTTCCAACAAGATTTATGAAATTTGATCGAGTATATTTCTCAAGACTTTGAATTATATGCTTCAAGCATTTTAGATGCTTAAGGGATCTTCACATAAATTTGCTTAAATGAGTCATATAAGTTATGACATGCATTTAAATAGCATGACATTTTCAGGTGTCTGGAGTACAGGTTCGATCCTCACAATCTTTTTTAATATTGTGCACTATATTGTATCAAATATATCATCGACTTCATCTCGTATCGGTTCGCAAGCGACATAACTTGTTGAGATCTCATTACTTTCTTTATTTTCAGGTACCTGAACTTCTTTGGAGTTTCATGAAATATTATATCGTGGGCTCTTTTAGAGCTCATTTCCTCCTCATTATGATCATTAGCTCCTAATATTTTTCAAGGATTGTTACCTTTGGAACCGATTGGTCTACCACGCTTCATGCGTATTGTAAACTCTATCCTTCAGGGACTTTAATTTTAATAGGAGCATTTACAGCTGAAATATGATATTTAATTTTTAGATCAACAAATGCTTCTGGCATTTGACAGACTTGAATTATCTTCTGAGTGAGGATCATATTAATGATAATTCGATTCATATAGCATATTTTTCAGCTGTTTATTCCATCCCCCAAATGTTAGAAAAACTAACATATATCCCCAATCTTCTTTGGGAAACATATCTTTGTGCATTGTGGTAGAGAAATTAATCATATATCACATATCAAAAGATAGTAAAAATATTTGGTTTCTGATCCTAAACCAATTGTGAGGGGAGGACTTATCATATATTATTGGTCTGATGCATACAAGTGCTGCTATATACAATTTAGAAAATCTTAGACCAACACATGAAGATTTATTCTCATAAGAAATGGTTTAGCCATTAATAGGAGGTATTCAATGCTAAACCAGCTTGGATATAAACCAGCATTATCAAGATGATCTGTCTTGATTTCATAATCTGAAAATTATGCTCTTGATTGAGAAAAGCAATTCCAAATACCAAACTGCAGGTTGACAATAGTCACACATATAACCATCTTATATATGCATTTATAAATGGTTCACATGATAGGTGAATGAGCCCATATTCACCTTTTATATATTCCAGAATTCAGGGGTCTTAGTCCCAACTTTAGCCGGTATAACTAATTTATTATGAGAACAAGCAACACAAGAGAATTCTTGAATAATCTTCTTGTTCTTTAGTATATGCTTATCAGAATTCTCAAATAGCTCATTTAAAAATGACAAAGAAAAACTTCAAGTTTATCAAGGCATGCACTATCTCTTAGTAAACTTCTAGTTTACTATGACATAAACTTTTGCATTAGTAAACTTCTGGTTTACTATGATACATCATATAGTACACATTGAAGAATAATGTGGGTAACTTCTCATATACATATTATTTTACCCCCTATGATTGTGGAAACGTGAAGATTTTCAATCTTCCAATCATTTGTAGTCTCAATATGATAGCCAGTTGTATTAGTAAACTTCGAGTTTACTACAACATATATTTTGACCACAATCATATAATATAAAAGATAAATTTGCATATAAGCTCTTTGGGAGCCTTCAATTTATTTTTCACAATCAACTATTATTCAGACACTACTTGTATCATATGTCTTCTAGACAAACAGTTAGCTCTTCAGGAGCTTTTGATAAATTTTGTACTACCAAATAGTGCTCAGACACTTCTGGTATCATGAGAGAAAATCATAATCAAATTTAAATATAAAGACAATTCTAAATTTATAAATGTAAGAAATTAAGAATTTCAGTATTTTTACCACCAACTTTATGACAAATATCTCCTTCGGGGAGAAACGCCATTAACATCTAAATATTTTATATCAATATGGTAACCACATAGTCATTACATCTTTTAGGGAAAGATACATGAGTTGTTATTTCCTTCGGGGAACTCGATAACTAACCATAACATATTAATGTGGTTGTAGTAGAAAGCATTCTACAAGAATACTTTTGCCTTGGAATAATATTTAATAAAATTATCCAAGATATTTTACGTACAACGGGTACGTGCGACAATGATCTTTATGCCACAAAAATAAGATTTATATCCTTTGTTATTCTACCTCTTCAGGAGGTGAGTTGTGGTATTTCTTCATTCACCCCAGGGAATGAAAATGTACTTCAAAAATAACTTTAAATAGCTTATTATTTTATTTAAGCACAGAATGACACAGTTACATAATATTTTCCTGCTTCAGGAAAAAATTTCAACTGTGTTACTTCTTCAGGAGCAAATTTAAAATACAAAATATTGAGTATATATTCCCTCTTCTGGAGGTGAATTTTAATATATTTATATCAAAAGGGCGTTCATATTTACGAGCTTTATTAATATTATCACATTCACTTTAGGGAATGGATTAATATTTATCAAAAGTTCTCATCCTTCAGGGAACGAAACATAATTATCTAAACATGCATTAATCACACCAAATCGTGTGATGACTTAGAACCTCTTTTAAGATAATGCTACTTCAGGAGCAAATCGAGGCATGCAAGTAATATAAAGAATACTTATGTAGCTTATCTTCAATTGTAACCATAGAAAACCTAAATTATCACTTCTGGTGGTCATAGGCATATACCACTTCTGGTGTTAACAAAATTTAGTTACAATGAGATATACAAAATATAACCACTTCTGGTGGTTGTATATTTCTTGCAAACTCTGCTGGAGGTTAAGTGGATCTATCAACAATATCCACTTTGTAATCCTTTATTAAGATAATTATGATGAAAATAAATATCAAAATAGGTATTGTATACGTAGCATATAATCAAGCAAGCGATGATAAAGATATTAAATCAAATATAGGCAAAATGCTCAAGTTACTTTACACAAATTTGGCCACTCCAAACGTAAGTGATATCCACATCTCTACCGGAAAGAAGAAAAGCTCACCAATTCAAGGATATAATCTGCCTTATGATGCTTGGAATGAACAAGATCTAACCACGGACATAAGAGCGTCGCCTTACATTGGAGATGGACACTGAAATAGAAATTAAATTCCAAGTAAGTGCTCAAAATGGCAGAGTCTCGTGCTGATAACGTGTTATAAAATAAAAACTGTAAAATAAATAAACTGAAGAGAAGTAGAGAGAGAGAAATTGATATATTATTTAACTTCAAACTAATGTACATAATGAATTAAAATCTCCTCTATTTATATAAGAAAGGAAGCAGCTGCTTGCAACATGCCTGTTTAATAAGAAGCTACTGCAAATCATTTCATTGAGTTGCTTGCAATCTGCCTGCATCAGCTGCTTGTAGATAAGTTTCAATAAAGTACTAAATGTATAATCTTCTTCAGGAAAATTATCTATAGCGGAGTATTAAATGAACATCCACAATATAATTATTTTCATAACATTCAAGACTTTATCTATTGTGGTTTTTAACCCAAAAAAAATCCACTAAAAATCAACACGTGGAACTCATCAATATAGAAGTATAAATATCCCTATCAATATACAAGTCATACATGGAAAAAATAAATATACGTGTTATAAACTCATTTTCATTAATGTGAGTTCTTTTCTTATGAATAGGGGTGAGCATAAAATCCGAAAAACCGAATTCCGAACCGAACCGAATTAATTTGGTATTTCGGTTTCGGTTTTTTTCGGTACAAAAATTTCGGTTTTTCGGTTCGGTATACGGTTAGATTTTTGGTATTTCGGTATTTCGGCATACCGAAATACCGAAATAATTAACCAGTAAATGGTTGCGGTATTGTGTTAGTTTGTAGATTTTGAAAACTATTGAAGCCTGTTTCCCTAAGTATTTTGAGTTCTATCTACCATTTATTTGAAATGAGATGTTCTTTCCAGGTGAATGTTCATTATAAGACTTATTTATTCCTTTTCAACAGTAGTTTTTCTCACTGTTGAACTTGATCTAATTGTGGTTTCAGCCTAGAAACTTATCCAATCTCATGAAACATGAATATTATTGCCATACAGGGAAAGATGAGGCTGTTGACTTAACAAGCCATATCATTCGAAATTAGTTATTGGTTTAGCTGATATAGTTAATCTAATAAATTTGTATCAAGATATTTCACAATCACAATCTCTTATGCAGAAGCCTTATAAGTTATAACATAGATTTGGTTTAAACCGAAACCGTAACGAACCAAAATAAGAAATACCGAACCGTACCGAAATATTTTGGTACGGTATTTGGTATACACAATTGATAAACCGAATACCGAAACACCGAACCGAAATTCTTAAATACCGAATGTCCACCCCTACTTATGAATACCAATGGAGGTTATGGTCATCACCAGAATGACATGAAAGCTGCCACGAGTAAAGAGCACATGTGAATACCACGTAAGAGCACTAGAAAGGCAGGGGCATTTTTTTAATTCCAAGTCACAATTTTATTATACTCTAATGCAAAAGGTAAAACTTGAATGAGGGTATAGCCTGACCTTTTTATATGGATTGAGATTTTGACACAGCAAATTCATACCTAATGAGTACAAAAATTAGTGAAATCATCTTCACACCACCATATCAAGTGGTAATAAAGTCGTCACACCACACGATAAATGGGCTAGAGTAAGAAACTCTCCCCCTTCTCTACAGCAACTCCCCCTCTTCCTTCAATTACACAATACTCTTTCCCCATTAAAACACTATCTTCAACATGAACCATTCTCCAACTTTTGTTAACATTAGACCAACAAATTCACCATGATCTCAATCTCAATGATGAAGCGGGCAATCCGCAAATATTGACTTCATTCCACTATCCTCTGAGGATATATTCCCCATGAAAATTCTCTGTCATCGTTAAACTCTTCGACAAATTTGTCGGCCATGCCCTCCTTAAAACAAAAATACAAGGCTTATTGAAACCCAGAGAAGATTTTCATCTAGTAGATTTAGGCTCACAATTGTATCTCATTAAATTTCAGAATGAAGAAAATATGCAGCAGGCTCTCCATGAAGGCCCATGGTTCATCCTTGGCTACTTTCTTTCGGTATGATGGTGGGAACCAAAGTTTGTTGCTTCCATTACACAACTCACCTATTCGGCTATTTGGTTATGATTACCTGAATTACCTACGAAATATTATGATACTAAAATCCGTCGACGAGTGGGTAACAACATTGGCTAACTACTCAAGATCCATAATTGCACAATTACCACCACTAGAGGTCGATATGATCGTCTCTATATTGAAGTCCCTTTAGAAAACCCCTTAAACCCTATGTTTTTATAGGCCACCATAAACAGGCTCTCTATGAATGCCTCAATTAAGTATGCCCCTCTTGTGGCAGGTTTGGCCACAATTTTCGCTCTTGCCCGTATCATGTCACTACACCTCCAACTTCCTTGCTCATTGCCTCATCCTCCTCAAGACATGATTTCCCTCCCAAGCTTACTTCCACTATTCATTCTCCTTCTGCTCGACAGTCCAACTTTATGGAGCTTGATCCAAACATCATTAGCCCTGATGGAATATATACCACAACGGAAGCAATAACAGAATCTTATTCACGTGTAATCTAAACAACTAGCATGTATGAAGATTTTAGGATTACCTCTTGAAGCGTAAACACAACAAATCTAGGTCATTCTCCAGTTCCTCAGTTGAAAACACACTAGCAGATTTCCACAGTCTTCTACTGTGTTACCCAAACAATAACCAAAAAAAAGAATTTTGGGTGGGCAAAATTCTAGTAGAAACCGCAGTCAGAATCATGTCAAAAACGTCCAGCCCTTATATCCATATATATAGCTGCGTTTTTTAGGTCAAAACCGTTTTCAAAACCTGTTAGGTTTCCTTCTCCCACTAAGGGACGGTTTCCACGTTTTCTTTCCCACTAAGTAACAGTTTCCACTATTTTCTATTATTTAGGCACAGTAGGGACCACAAAATTTAATTAACAAGGCTTCCTATTATGATATTAATTTCGAAATTCTGAAACTAATTTCCATCATAATAAATTACGAATTATTCCACTAAAAATTCGTAATTGCACTCCTTAGTTCAATTTCGAAATTCTTCCATAAAACCTTATTTAACTCCCCATGTTAAGATTCAGATACTAATCAATCAAATTAAATTACTGACTATTTAATTTATTGATTACTTCCTTTAGACTTACACTTAACTTATTTCATGTGTCGGATACAAAATCCACCGGCCGGGTTTACACATGAAAACTTATAAGCTTTCATAAAGGAGTATCATAATCTCAAAATTGAGACATGGATTCCATCAACTAATTATTACTTCGCCAATGTATATCATTGTCATCCAATTTACCAGGCTTATTGACTCGCGAAAGAATCTCGCCTTTTAATAAATCAAAACAACAAGTGACATACACAGCTAATAATAATTATATCAGGATTAAGAGTATAAGTACATTAAATGGACTAGAGAAATTATTTTATAAAGTCAGTATAAAATACTCATCTCTACTTGATCCGTTCAATACATACAAAATGTACTAGCACAAGAAGTTGGAATTAAACCATTCCCATAATCAAGATAAATTATACTTAATCTTGTGCTACAATCATTCCGATGATTTGTCCAATTCCATCATTAGATTGTGAACATTAACTTTTATGTCTTACAAGAACCGATGATTTAATCTTCCGTGTATAAGCTAAACTCTATACACTAAATCATCTACTATGTAAGCAATGGACGCACAAACCAACACATGATCTATTTAAAATGAAACTTTATTGAATTTAAACAAGTAAATAAATAATTGTTCATAAAGAATACTATAACAATACGCATGGCTTATAGTATATTCTAACAATCTCCCACTTAGACTAATAACCATGCGTCTACAATTTTGACACCCATTCCTTCTACATGCTTATCAAAAGTCTTCTGTGGTAAGCTCTTAGTAAACGGATCTGCCAAGTTGTTCTCTGACGCAATCTTGGTGACCACTACATCCCCTCTCTGCACTATATCACGAATTAAATGATATTTACGCTCAATGTGCTTTGCCCTCTTATGGCTTCGTGGATCCTTTGAATTTGCAACCGCACCACTATTATCACAGTAAAGCGTAATTGGTGCTTGAATCGAAGGAACCACACCCAACTCTCTCAGGAAGTTACCGAGCCAAACTGCCTCTTTGGCTGCCTCAGAGGCTGCCACATATTCGGCTTCCATGGTGGAATCAGCAACACAAGTTTGCTTGATACTCCTCCAACTTATGGCTCCACCTCCAAGAGTAAACACATTACCTGAGGTAGACTTTCTAGAATCTCTGTCTGATTGGAAATCCGAATCAGTATACCCAATAGGTACCAGGTCATCCGATTGGTAGATCAACATGTAATCCCTAGTCCTTTTCAGGTACTTGATTATATGTTTAACCGCCGTCCAATGCTCTTTCCCAGGATTAGACTGAAATCTGCTAACAACGCCAACGGCAAAGCAGATATCAGGCCTAGTGCATAACATAGCATACATGAGGCTCCCCACAGCTGATGCATAAGGGACCGCCTTCATCTTTTCTATCTCTTCATCAGTCTTAGGAGACTGATCTTTAGATAGAGAAATTCCATGTCTGAAAGGAAGGAATCCTTTCTTGGAATCATGCATGCTAAACCTGGAGAGTATTGTATCAATATAAAGACCTTGGGACAAGCCTAATATCCTTTTCTTGCGATCTCGCAAGAGTTTGATCCCAAGGATATGAGCCGCTTCTCCCAAATCTTTCATATCAAAATGTGTGGACAACCACTGCTTAACTGAATTCAACATGCCCACATTATTTCCTATGAGCAGTATGTCATCTACATATAAGATCAAAAATGCCACTTTGTCCCCATCCCACTTTTTGTATACACAAGATTCGTTAAGACACTGATCAAAACCAAAAGTTTTAATCGCCTTATCAAAACAAGTGTTCCATGCCCTAGATGCCTGTTTTAGTCCATAAATGGACCTTTTAAGCTTACACAACATGTGCTCTTTGCCACTTTCCATAAAACCGTCTGGTTGCATCATATAGATGCACTCATCAAGACTTCCATTAAGGAAAGCTGTCTTGACATCCATTTGCCAAATCTCATAATCATAATGAGCAGCAATGGATAAGAGAATCCTTATAGACTTAAGCATGGCTACCGGCGAGAAGGTTTCCTCATAGTCAATCCCTTCTTTCTGAGTAAACCCTTTCGCTACAAGCCTTGCTTTAAAAGTTTGTACTTTTTCGTCTACACCTCTCTTTTTCTTATAGATCCATTTGCATCCAATGGGTTTAACCCCATCAGTTGGTTCTACAAGATCCCAAACCTGATTAGAGTACATAGACTCCATCTCTGATTTCATAGCAGCAACCCACTTATCGGCATCCTTATCATGTAGTGCTTGGTCGTAATTGACAGGTTCGGAGGTAGGCTCCTCAGGGATCCTATCATATGATTCTCCCAAGAGCGTGTAACGAACTGGCTGTCTTATTTCTCTCCCACTACGACTACGCACTACATCAGTTGCAACTACATCACGTTGATTTTGTGGTTGAACCACAACATCATCAGGAACCTGAGTCTCCATGCTATCCACAGGGATATCAACGACTTCTTCCTGTTGTGCAGTCTGCTCAACATGACTCCCACTACTTTGTGGTAGTATGACTGCGGGCACTTGTTCTTGTGGTACATTAAGTCTATTGACATTTCTCCCACTACTAAAGTGCAATGGTATGTCAAAATCGACTTCCGGGGTTTGGATATGGTCGTTTTGATTTTCAGATGACTGAGTTTCCATTCCTTTGTTGAGTTCCTGTAAAACGAGTTTACTTCTAGGAACATGGTTCATCAAATAGTCCTCTTCTAGAAACTTGGCATTTGTGCTAACAATTACCTTTTTCTCTTTAGGACAATAGAATAAACCACCTTTCGTCCCTTTTGGATAACCTATAAACACGCATACATCCGTTCTTGCCTCCAATTTATCCGTTTTCCCCTTTAGCACATGTGCCGGACAACCCCAAACTCGAATATGCCGCAGACTAGGCTTGCGCCCAGTCCACAATTCTGTAGGGGTCAAGGGTACTGACTTTGAAGGAACTAAGTTCAGAACATAATTCGCCGTTTCTAAGGCATGTCCCCAAAAAGACGAAGGCAAATCGGAATAACTCATCATTGATCTAACCATTTCCATAAGAGTCCTATTTCTTCTTTCAGCTACACCATTTTGTTGTGGAGTTCCAGGTGCAGATAATTGAGATGTAATTCCACATTCTGATAAATAACCAATAAAGTCTGTAGAGAGGTACTCCCCACCACGATCAGATCGTAGTGTCTTGATATGTTTATTATGTCGCTTTTCAGTCTCAGTCTTGAATTCTTTGAACTTTTCAAAACATTCAGACTTTCGACGCAACAAATAAATATATCCATATTTTGAGTAATCATCTGTGAAAGTCACAAAATACTCAAAACCACCTCTTGCTTGGACATTCATTGGACCACACAAATCAGAATGAATTAATTCTAATTTATCACTTGCCCGATTTCCTTTTGAGGGGAAATTTCGTTTTGTCATTTTCCCTTCTAAACAAGATTCACAAGTTGGTAGTGCCTCCACTTTCAATGAACTTAAAGGTCCATCCTTGACCAACCTGGAAATTCTGTTCAGATTTATATGACCCAAACGCAAGTGCCATAAATATGTTTCACTCAATTCAGAAGAACGTTTTCTCTTGCTTGGTAAATCAACATTATTCAGTTCTTTAGGTGGTAACGGTTTAGGAATAGAGTCAACAACAAAAAGACCATTAATCAATGTAGCCGAAGAGAGATAACGCTTATTATGAGTAATAACACATTTATCAACGTCATGACAATTAAAATCATAACCATCTCTCATAGCGCTAGAAACCGAAATTAAATTCCTTCTAACGGAAGGTACATATAATGTGTCTTTTAAAGCTAAAACTCTACCACTACCAAACGAAATACTAATATTTCCTAATGCTAAAGCTGGGGCTGCTGAACCGTCTGCTTGATAAACATTGATTTCTCCTTTACTTAGCCGCCGCGTTACCTGAAACCCCTGCAAATAAGTGCAGATATGATTAGTGGCTCCCGAATCTACACACCATGACATGGTAGAAACAGCCGCTAAAAATGTTTCAACGACAAGTAGATGTAAATCACCTGGTTTATTTTTCAGCTTGGCCAGATAAGTTGGACACTGCTTCTTATGATGCCCGGGCTGCTTGCAGTGATAACACTTGCCCTTAGCCTTTTTCACACCAGCAGTCGCGCCACCAATAGAGGGTTTTTGAGCCTTTTTCTTTTTCTGCCCGCCTCTCGGCTTAGAAGAAGAACCTGCCTCAAAATTCAATGCCACGGGAGGAGCTTGGGACTTGATAATAGTCTCTGCCGACTGCAGCTCATTCAACAATTTCGCAAGGGACAAATCCATTTTGTTCATGTTATAATTCAGGCGAAATTGCTGAAAACTGTCAGGCAAAGTCTGCAGGATCATTTCAACCTGCGTGTCCTTATCAATGTTAGCTCCAAGGACCTCCAGTTCATTCAGAAGACTCATCATCTTCAGAACATGGTCCCTGACCGATGAACCTTCAACCATTTTGGTATTCAGAAGGGCTTTCATGGCAGTCTGCTTAGCCGCACGATTCTGATCTCCGAACATTTCTTTGAGATTTTCCAGAATGTCATAAGCAGACTCCATCGACTGATGCTGATGTTGCAGAACATTCGACATGGATGCCAAAATGTAACACCGCGCCATCTCATCAGCCTTAATCCATTTCTGGTAAGCCTTCTGTTCATCATCTGTGGCATCATCTCCAGGTTTTTCTGGACACACCTCATCGAGCACAAATTTGTACTCTTCAGCAATTAGAACAATATCCAAATTTCGTTTCCAATCAACATAATTTGGACCCTCAAGTTTGTTTTGGGTAAGAATGGCAGTAAGGGGATTAAAAGCAGTCATTGTTAATCTGGGAGACATTAAATATTTAAATAGATCAAATCAGTTTGTATTATGAACATTAAAATTCAAAACACATTATATATATACAATCTATGCACCTTGAACAACAAATTTCGATGGGAAAGAAGCTATTCTTGCAATATACATATATAATGACAGATTTTCACTCCATAAACTTAAACATGTCATACTCAGATGGAGAGTAAACTGTTAATTTAAGCCAAGTGAATATCAACATTCAACATATATTAGTCCCATTGAACCAACATGCATACTCAGATGGAGAGTAAATACAAATAATCAATGACTAGTATAACATAGTGATTATTCATAATATTTTTATCCGATATGGAAGAAGACCTACGTCAATGTGTAAAAATATTATATCACTGATTTTTTAAGCCCGGGGACCAAGGGAATTGATCCCCACAATTTTTGGAATTAAAAACAACTAAAAAAAAATTTCAGAATTTTAGAAAAACAGCAAAAACACCATCTAAACGACCCCGAACGCCCAAAAAACGACTTCATCATGAATAAAATCCATGAGTATTGCTCACTGGGCCGTTTCGCATGGACCTGCCAAGTTTCAGGTCAATCGGAGTCCGTCAACTTTTTGACCTCCGATTTTCTGCCCTAATTCAGCAGAACGTGTTTTTCCGTTTTACATGATAAAATTCAATTTTCAGATTATTCTAACTCAACATCACCTATATTAAAAAGATACATCAAGTTTCCAGAATAATCAACACAACCCATAACAGATAATCACACAAAAAAAAACAGTGCAGGTTTTCAGAAAAACAAACTTTGCATGTAATTCAAAACTTGAATATAGAACATGATATTAATCCTTATGGTTTATCCTAATTATTTAATTAGACGTGAGTAAGCTCTGATACCAATTGATGGAATATATACCACAACGGAAGCAATAACAGAATCTTATTCACGTGTAATCTAAACAACTAGCATGTATGGAGATTTTAGGATTACCTCTTGAAGCGTAAACACAACAAATCTAGGTCGTTCTCCAGTTCCTCAGTTGAAAACACACTAGCAGATTTCCACTGTCTTCTACTGTGTTACCCAAACAATAACAAACAAAAAAAAAATTTGGGTGGGCAAAATTCTAGTAGAAACCGCAGTCAGAATCATGTCAAAAACGTCCAGCCCTTATATCCATATATATAGCTGCGTTTTTTAGGTCAAAACCGTTTTCAAAACCTGTTAGGTTTCCTTCTCCCACTAAGGGACGGTTTCCACGTTTTCTTTCCCACTAAGTAACAGTTTCCACTATTTTCTATTATTTAGGCACAGTAGGGACCACAGAATTTAATTAACAAGGCTTCCTATTATGATATTAATTTCGAAATTCTGAAACTAATTTCCATCATAATAAATTACGAATTATTCCACTAAAAATTCGTAATTGCACTCCTTAGTTCAATTTTCGAAATTCTTCCATAAAACCTTATTTAACTCCCCATGTTAAGATTCAGATACTAATCAATCAAATTAAATTACTGACTATTTAATTTATTGATTACTTCCTTTAGACTTACACTTAACTTATTTCATGTGTCGGATACAAAATCCACCGGCCGGGTTTACACATGAAAACTTATAAGCTTTCATAAAGGAGTATCATCAATCTCAAAATTGAGACATGGATTCCATCAACTAATTATTACTTCGCCAATGTATATCATTGTCATCCAATTTACCAGGCTTATTGACTCGCGAAAGAATCTCGCCTTTTAATAAATCAAAACAACAAGTGACATACACAGCTAATAATAATTATATCAGGATTAAGAGTATAAGTACATTAAATGGACTAGAGAAATTATTTTATAAAGTCAGTATAAAATACTCATCTCTACTTGATCCGTTCAATACATACAAAATGTACTAGCACAAGAAGTTGGAATTAAACCATTCCCATAATCAAGATAAATTATACTTAATCTTGTGCTACAATCATTCCGATGATTTGTCCAATTCCATCATTAGATTGTGAACATTAACTTTTATGTCTTACAAGAACCGATGATTTAATCTTCCGTGTATAAGCTAAACTCTATACACTAAATCATCTACTATGTAAGCAATGGACGCACAAACCAACACATGATCTATTTAAAATGAAACTTTATTGAATTTAAACAAGTAAATAAATAATTGTTCATAAAGAATACTATAACAATATGCATGGCTTATAGTATATTCTAACAGGCCCAACAAACCACGAACCTCTCTACCCGTCACGCATTAACTCCATAGCCCAAGTCCAAAATACCCATTCTGACAGGCCTAATATTGAGTCAACACAGCCCGTTGATATTACTCTGCTAGGTCCTTCCTCCCTAACACCGCCCGACCGCTCTTTCCCCTACTTAGAATCAAACATAACTGATACTTCCTTTTGGAAAATTGAAAGATTTTTTCACCCCTCAACATATACCGCCTACCATCTGTGAATTACCACAAATTATGTCTCCTATTACTTTTCCTAATTACACAAATCCTCCTACTTCTCCTCCACGCCGGATTTCTAATTCCCAGGCTTATGAGAGTATTTCGTAAGAAGAGCAGATGCTCCAAGAGAGTTTGGCGCGGTAATCATACGCCATGCCGTGATGGACAAAAATGCATTACTTTTAGAAATTATTTTCTAGATGCCAAGTCCTCTCACACTTTTGGGTGTAGCCACGGTTTCCCATTTGACCAAATGTAATTTTCTCTTTTGGGTCGTGGTACCCCAAAGAAAATTGCATTGATATTTTTCTGGTTTTTAGTGATGGAATGAGGTATAGAAATATATTGCATGATATGGTTGGGCAAACTATTGTGGGTTAGATGAAATAAGGGTAGTCCCACCCGTTAAGTTAAGACAAGAGGTTTTTCAGCCTACTAGACTTAAAATTATCAAGTAGGAATTGAAAGTCTCTTCGGAATGGTCATGAAGTGAAAATAGAAAAACTTATATATTTACTAAAGTTACATCGCTCTGACATACTAAAGTATTGCAAAATTAACTCTTTCATATGTTGAGAACAACTGTTGGAGATGAAAATTTTTAATTTTGAAAAATTAATTTTTTGGACCGAATCATTATTATAAGAATTAAGATTGTCGATATTTGTGTGGCAACATTTTACAGTTTCCTTAGACGTAAGAATGATATCATTAGCAAAGAAAGAGGGTCCCTAACGAGTAATGATATAGGAGCCCAACCCATGTAACCAACAACCATATTAATACACCGATTGAGCATTTCCATACACAAGATAAAAAGGTAGGGCGAAAGTGGATCGCCTTGACGTATAACACTTGATGGACTGAAGAAGGAGGTATATGTAACATTGATTAGGATAGAAATATTGCTAGTAGTGACGCAAGACATGTGTAACGATCCGACCTGTCGTTTTGAGCTCTAGCATGTTTTTCGGCAGTTTGAGACTTTGAGTAGCTTCACTATATGTATTTTTACTTGCGTGTGTTGTCCGTTTTGATTTGGAAGGATAATTTCAATTTGGAAGCTTTAAGTTGGAAGAATTGATTAAGTTTTGACTTTTGAATAAACGACCTCGGAACTGGGATTTGAAGGTTCCTATAGGTTCTTAAGGTGATTTCCTATTTGGGCGTATGCTCGGGTTGAATATCGGATGGTCTGGGAGTGTTTCAACGCTTATTGTCGGAAGTTTGCATTATGAAGGTTTGGAAACTTGCTAAGTTTGACTTAGAGTGAACTTTGGTATTATAAAACTTTGGGCGGTGTTTCGGAACCTTGGATAGGTTCATTTTATTGGTAGAAACTTGTGCGTAAAGTTTGGTTGTGATCCGGAATGCCTGTGTGTGATTCGAACGCGTTCGACGAAGTTTGAAGGTTTGAAAGTTAAAAGAAGAATTTTAATTGTCGATCCATGGTTGATGTTATTCGTGGCGTTTCGAACCTTTGAATAAGTTTGGATAAGTTATGGGGACTTGTTGCATGATCGGACGGGGTCCCGGGGGCCCCGGGTGTGTTTCGGGGTGGTTTTGAACCAATCCCATTTGATTTGAAGTTGTTGGTTTCTGGTGTTTGTGGGGTGCGTCACGATCGCGAAGTGCTCTTTGCGATTGCAGTTAGGGGTTAGCGATTGCGGGGCTTGATTAGTTTGTTCCTCGCATTTGCGTGGTGAGGGTCGCGAACGCGATGTGTTAGTAGGGCCAGCATGGTTTGGAAGTTTTCTCATCGCGATCGCGTGACTTGGTTCGCGATCGCGAAAGCTATTTTCTGACGCTGAAGGTTTTTGACTTCACGTTTGCGAAGCTAGGCTTCGCCAGGCTAAGCCTCGCGATCACGTGTGGGTCCTTTCATTCTCGTAGAGTGATTTCTGGGCGAAGATGATTTGGACTTCGCGGTCGCGAGGGTATTTCCACGATCGAGAAGAAGGGTGACTAGGCAGTGTATAAGATTTGAAATTAGGACTTGGCTAATTTTTATCTCATTTCTCTCGTTGCAGCCGATTTTGGGGCGATTTGGAAGGGGCTTTCTCATCATCCATCACAAGGTAAGTGATTTCTATTCGTTGTGAGTTAAATACATGGATTATATATAGATTTTTACATAAAAATTGGTAGAAATTGTGGGATTTTGGATGAAAATCTAGAAATATATTTTAAAGTTTTGACCGCAAAATTGGATATGAAATTAGAAATAAATTATATATGAGTTCGTGGTATTATGGGTAGTATTTATCTTCGAGAATTTTTGAAATCCGTGTGCGTGGGCCCGAGGATTAATTTTGTTGACTTTTCGTGAGGAGTTGGGAATTGTTTCCAGTCGTTAAATTACGAGTTTTGGAGCATATTTTGATTGGTTTGCACATTTTTAACTAGTTTCGGATCGTTTGGCATTGGTTTGAGTTGCTAGAGAGGCATTGAAGCCGGTTATCGAAACTCAAAGCGAGATAAGTCTCATGTCTAACCTTGTGTGGAGGAATTTACCTCGTATGTTCTATATTTGCTATGTACTACGTATTATGGGAGCTACGCACGTATGAGGTGACGAGTGTCCGTGCGTATGCTAGAGTTCCTGAATATGTCCGAGTAGACCTAGACTCACGCCATGCTTTAATTGTACTATTGGATTTTTTCTTGCATGTTTTATTCCTTAATTACATTTTGGCATGAGACTAGACTTGCGTAAATATCAGACTTGCTATTTTAGATACTTGACGTGCTATTTGATTTGTTTTGGACATTATACTTCCCTTTTACGGATTTTTCTGCGTTATGCGTATTCGCTCAAAAGTTTTCTTGAATTTTATAACTCATACATATATTCGTGAGTGGGGCCAGTGAACCGTCAAAGTTTCATATTTTAATGGGACCGGGTTGAACGTCTCAACAATACTCTTATGGGATCGGGTCATTCGGCTCAGTAGTATCATGTAACACACTCTTATGGGATCAGACCGTTCACCTCGGCAGTATCATGTAACACACTCTTATGCGATTGGGATGTTTGCCTCGAAGAGCCTATATTCTAATGAGATCAGACTGTTTGCCTCGAGAGTACATATTCTTACGGGATTGGGCGTTCGCCTCGGCATAGTGCATTATTCTTATGGGATCGACCCTTACGCCACGACGTGATATCATACCTTCACTCTTATGAGATCGGGCCATTCGCCTCGACAGGATCGTGCGTAATATTCGATAACGAGTTAGCGTATCTATGATTTTATCTGACTTGAGACGTGGTATTTTAGTGGTTACTAACTAGACATACACTTCATTCGCAATAGTATTCGGTACTCGAGGATTTTGTGTTTACTCATCTGTTGAGGATTGTTTTATGTACATATATCTGTCTTTAGTGTTTTACTTGCCATGCCCGTACTTGTCTATTTTTATTGTACTTGATTTAATGGACCACTAGTAAGTGTCAGTGTCGACCCCTTATTACTCCTTCTTCGAGGTTAGTCAAGACACCTTCTGGGTAAGCATTAATTTACATACTCATACTATACTTCTGCACTAATTGTGTAGGTACTGAGACATGTACATTTGGTGGTCATCTTGGCGCATAGGCGTAGCTGCTGAGGAAATTTTGTAGTGAGCTGCACTCTATATTACAATCCGTAGCATACAAAGTCTCTATTTTATCCATTTTCTGTATTCTATCTACTTTCTATTATATATAGTTATTGTAGTAGTATTGCATATTCTAGTAGATGCTTATGCACTTGTGACACCGAATTTTGGGGGTTTTTAGTGGATGTTCTTAGTTGTACGTAATATTATTATCACTTTGTTTTATGTATTATTCATACTCGCTATTTTGGTAAAGAAGAACGCATATTTTCATGAGTTCTAGATTTAACTCTATTTATTTAATGAAATTTCTCATTTTACGTTAAAATAGATAATTAATTTGGAGGTTCATGCGTTGGATTGCCTAACAACATCGTTGGGCACGATCATTGGTTATTATGGAATTTGGGTCATGACAACATGAATAATATGATGATGGATGGCAGAGAATTAAAGAAGAAGGGTAGTGTGAATGCAAGACCATTCTAGCCGTTCAAAAGCCTTTTTCAAGTCAAATTTTAAGATCATATGAGTGACGAGCGCAAAACACAACCAGAAAATTAATACTCGCTAGCCAAAGATAGTATAGTTGATTATCTTCTTCATAGGGATTAGATTTAAATAATGTTCGAATGTTATTTAGTTAATTGTTATCCATGCAGATTGACATTTTGATTGGAATGATTATCAACTATGAGTAAGTACTAAAATTAAAGCAATTATCAATTGATCACGAAAGACAAGACTTGAATACATAAAAATATCAATAGTAGAAGTAAGGGTAATTGACTAGACAGGTGCAAGATAACTAACTCCGGATCCAATTTTGAGTTAGTTCACTTCTAAAATACTATTGATTCTCACGAATTCACCAGATAATTAGATTATACTTGAAGTTAAGGTTCCTCTTTCAATTAAACTTTAAATTTCGAAAATTAATCCAATTGAAGCATTTGTGAATAACTATTATGGATATAATGATGGCTTTAGTCCAAAAGGTAACTTCTCACGAATATTTTTCTATTTTTTAGTTCAATTAATAATTCAAGAGGCTCTTTCAATTACCTAGATGAATCACAAATTTAAACTAGAGCATAGGATGAAAAGAAATTCAATATAAGACTACTCTTTTAATTAAGGAAGATAATGAATAACTTCACAATATAGTTCAAAACTTCATCTACTAAATCAAGAAATTATCAAGAATCGAATCTCTAATCAAATCATGAATACACTATACATGTGAAAACCCTAAGGAAAAACTCTCCATAACAGTAGGAGAAATCATTACAGATACAATTAAGTAAGAAAATATGAATTCAATCCAAACTCGTGTATTGACTTGATGGAAGAATGAGCCTTAGAGTCTTCAATGCTTTTTCAATCTTCCGTAGGTCAAAAGTCCCCTCAAAATCATATTTTTGGTGTATTTATACCATGTAGAAGCGGATATAGACGGAACTATCCTTTCCAAGCTGAAGTGGAAAAAATTGTCAGCAAAAATGTACAGGCACAATGTGCCAGGCGCCGCACCAGTGAGGATGTTTAGAGAGGTGGAATTCTACCGGAGATCTACACATGCACTGCTGCTCCGCGCATCGCTATGCCCCGTACAACACAATAGTGCAATTTTCTCAGAGTGGAATTGTTTCTTACTTTTTTTATATCCAGACTTAGTCGTCGACCCCGGAACGCAATCTTGATTTATTTCCTTGGACTTTTACTCAGATTTTAAAGCTCTAAATTATCCATTTTAGCTCCAAAATATCTTTTTTACTTAGAATCACCTCCTAAAAGGAGTAATACATGTAATAAGTGCAAATTATCATCAATTTTGCTCAAACACGAATAAAGTGCAGTAATTAGAGTGTAAAATGCGGCTAAAATATGGGTTCCTAGCCTACAATCAATACCGCACACTTAAGCCATTGCTTGTCCTCGAGCAATCAAACTACACTTCACATATAGATGACTTTTTCATCAAACAACTTTCCTAACTTATCATGCCAAGAATATTTAAAGTAGACTATGCACCATACCATAACCACTCAGCCTCAAGACTCAACTCACAAGCACCATGTATTTTTCAAAATCTTCTCACATACTCTAACATAGAGGCCATAGACATTACTTTTCCTTCTCAAATCATGTTCCCTCACACCAAAAATAGGGAATAGTTCCACACACAATAGAATTCAAGAATAATTAGGAACTTAAGATAGAAAGAATTCACTCACTCTCAGGGAAAAAAATTTATGTGCCATAGAAGACGTACCATAGGTTTTCCCATAGTGTAATACTCTACTACTTTGAGCTCATTTAGTCAAGGATCAAGTAGGACTTCATTTGATTGCAATGTATGCTGTGGGACGTGTAGGATACAATTTGGATAATAGTGACTACACCTCCTTGATCACTTTAATACATAACAAAAATACTTCAAACCCCACACTTGTGTTGAACCAAACCTCAACATTCACAACATAAATACACCAAGCTCTCAATTTCTTTAATCACAAATAAAGCAAGATTTACCACTAGCAAAGAATAATTTTCTTTATACTATATATAAACACCAAATCTTTTTTTTTTCTTTTCAATCAATTTTCTTCTCTTCTTGTTTCAATTTCCTACAAGTGGCTCTCACTTTTTGTATTTCAAAATAGTGCACCTTTCTCCTTTTTTTATAGTTCCAATCATACCTCCATCTATATTTTAACAAGCTCATTGTACTTCAAGTGCTCTAGAGAGGTCAAATGTTCAAATGGATAGTAAATTCAAATAAAAAAGTCAAGCTTGTAATGTAATTGCCAAAGAAAATAGGATTACAAGCTCAAATAGGCTAACTAGGATACACATTAATTAGTTGGGTCAAAGGCATATATATGGCTCAACAAAACAATATCTCTATCACTTCCTAGACTGAATAAGACTACTATTTCGCGTTACAAACACATGGGGTAAGTTCTAAACATTAACTGACATGCACAAAATATCAACAAACCTTACTCAAAACTTGGCACATAACTCACTCAGAACTGGATCTATCTCGACCCTATAGTCAAAGCAGTTAAGTAAAATCAAATTCAAATATTTTAAGGTACTTATACACGAGTCAATAAATAAGCCTAAGAATCACACTAAGGCACTCGCCGCTCTCAAGGCACAATAAAGTGAAGACAAGTTATCGTCACTTAGCACTAAAACACAAGACCTCTTTATTCCTATCAAAAAAAAAACTAATTACACCTAGTTAATGCAAAAATCTTTGGAAAAGAACCGTGACACAAAGAAAAATCAAGGGGGAATTGTTACACTATCTAAGAAAATAATTATGAGAAATAAAGACATATTTTTGAATTTTTAAATTTTTTTGATTGTTTTGAATTTTATTTTTCATTCGACCTCAAATCCCTCAAGAAGACAGTCGAGGAAATCCATCGTTGGGAAGAATCGAAGCTAAACAATTGCTAACTATCACATGCCAACTAGAACTTAGAGTGAAGAGTATTACATGTCAAATATTGGCTAATGAAACAAAGAAATAGATCAAAACAATACCAAATGGCAAAGTCAAAACAAACAAGTAGTACACACAAATGAGAGGTGACTCCCTGAGGCCTCGGCCTAATTATCAGTTCCCTCGAAGGTGCGTATACACTGCTCATCATCAGATGGCATAGAGTTCACATCCTAGTCAGGTGGTAGCCCTCCTCTCTCGGCCAGACCCAACCCCTGTTGTGTGATAGCGGAGATGGGATAATCTTGTTGAAGCTCAACCAAGTCAACCTCTCCCCTCTCAGTGCGAAGGCACATATTAGCGAACATCATCTACAATGTCTACTCAACACGAACCATCATATGGTCCATAGTAGCAGCAACAGCAGGAGGCTAATCACCGACGTAACATCAATGGCCGTAAAAGGTTGCGATACTAGAATCACCCTATCATAGTGAGGCTCCTCATCCACGTGATGCATCCTCAGCAGCCGAGTGATTATACTCGGGTAAAATAGTTAGCAGGACCCAAAAAGTCATACTCTGGCCATGTGATCTAGTATGATCTTCCCGAGGTCAAACTCCATCTGAGTCAGGAAAGCATAGATCAGACAAACATTCACCCTCAATACATCAGTCTCACCCTGAATCGCCATAATCTTGGCATTGATATAACGTAGAAAAACCTTGGCTAGACGCCGGAATGTGACCTTCTTCATGTCCTTATCACATTCATTTGCATCCCTCGTCAAAGTAGCAGCATAATTAGCCTACACAGCCGGCGACGGATATTCGGATAGTCAGGCCAATAAAGAAACCTCTAGAACAACATGTGAGGGTGCTCTGTAAATACCATAACCTATTTGATCACCCATGAGGAAAAAGAGATCATCTTTCCTTGCACCTCTACCTCATACGCTGCATCCAAAATAGCCTCGGGCTACCAGTTGGCATAGAATTCCTTGACCAAGTTCACGTTCACCGCATGACCGGGACGAAACAAACTCTCAAAGCCCAGGGACCATATGTTGTTGTAGATCACAGAGTACTTTGGGGATAGCTTCCCATCATCAATTGCAACCTCAGGATTCGAGTTCACAACAGGGACAAAATTCCTAAACCAATGTCTAGTATGTGCGGGGACAACCCGAATACCAAACCAATACTCAGGGACCACGTCAACATTAAGGTCAATTTGCTCTGTCTCCTCTTCCACTAGGGCAGTAGGTTCTACCCGCCTACCTCCTCTCTTACTACTCGAGGACACTCTAGAGAAACCTGTGTTGAAACAATTGCTCGGACAACAAGATATTTTACCTACACAAGACGAACACAATTAGCCACAACACTTAGATACAATGCAAGACCAAAGGGGTAAACTCCCCATACATATTTCATTGGCATGTTCACAAGTACAATGTATACTGGGGACTTAAACTATACCGTTATAATCATTTTACAAGTCATCACCAACGCAACCAACTACCTAAGTAACATTACACAACACAAAAAATGACTACAAGACGCTATGCGAAAGTACAAAATAAAGAAGCTAAACTAGTAACTATGAAAAGAAAAATTAAGAAGTTATACTAGTGGGCTACTAACACAAAGAAGAAGTTATATTACAAAGCTACACAAGTATATGACATGAATCGGACAACACAAATAGCCACTAACATCACAAGAGCATGGGTTGGACAATCGATTAGCACTTGGGGCTAACACTTCATAATTGCATTAATTAGAGCATAATCACCCACCCCACACTTGACAATTAATATCATCTCTATTACTAAGCACATAGTATTCCCATTCTTGCCCAGAGTTCACCATTTATGTCACCGGGGTATTTTTGTTTGAACATGTAGTAGACACTAGTGTCAATCTATTCTTTCTACTCAAAATGTGCATGAATCCCCCCACAACCTCTTACAAACAACTAAACTAACAACAACCACCACACCATCGGAAAAATAGCACAAGATGCACTAAAATCAACAAAAAATTTCACCAATTTTCGGACATAATGCAACTCCCATCAAAGCTCATCATAAAATTATACCAGTATCACCATTACATACTACAAACCCTCCACAAGCATAATAACTAAGCAACCCCCACTTACAAATCACAGAATTCGACCAAATTATAAAAAATAACTAAAGAATATCAAGCATAAAATTACCTAAGGTTAGGAAAAATTAAACTAAAACTTCCTAAATATTACAAATAAATACCAAGTAAAAGAGAAAAGATGAGAGAAAAGGACTTACCTTGATAAGGGATGAAGATGAAAAGACTATAGTTGGAAGAAATTGGGGAAAAAAGTGTGTAATTTGGGAGTGAGGTTGAGAGAGAGAAAAGAAGAGGGAATGGGAGAATAGAGGAGAAGATGGGATAAAGGGGACTGGGGGTTTGGGCAGAAAAAGGGTAGGGTCGCGTTAAAAAAAACTATTTTTTTTTACAAACCAAGCCAAAAAATTTCACTAGTGAGTCGTGGTGTGCGGTGCTCTGTATGCCTTGGTAGTGGATATTTTCAAGCGTTAATTTGTTGTCAAAATTCTTCGATTTTCCTAGCACGACGCCCCTTGGGTGCGCTAGTGCATTTGTCTTAGAGTATTACTCTTTTTTGCTCTTTTGCTACCATTTTGCACTCTTTTGCTCATCTAATTTATCCCATAACCTATCCTACAAACACAAAATTCCAAGAACAACATTAGTTCTAATCTACGCCCAATTAAACTACGCTACAAAAGGAAGAAAAATGGCTTGGAATTAGTTCCGAGTTATAATCATCAGCTTGGCTTCGTCACTTAGGCTCATTTGATCACTATGCTATAGGATTTCCTGTCAAATACTGCAACAAAGTATGGTTTCAACATGTGCCCATTCACTTTGAAGCTCTCTGTCCCTTCCTCATCTTGAATTTCAATTGCGCCATACAGTGAGAAATGTTTTATCGCATACAGAGCCATCCACCTTGACTTGAATTTTTCGGGGAACAACCTAAGTCTTCTATTGTATAGCAAGACTTTGTCCCCTTCATGAAACTCTTTTAGATTAATCAGATGATCATGCCACCTCTTTATCTTTTCCTTAAAAATTCGTGTATTGTCATACGCTTCCATTCTAAACTCCTCCAACTCATTCATCTGTGATAACCTATGTTCACCTGGAAGAATAAGATCAAGATTATGCAATTTAATTGCCCAATAAGCTTTATATTATATCTCAACAGGTAGGTGACACAATTTTCCATATACTAATTTGAATGGTGAAGTCCTTATGGTTGTTTTGAACGCAGTTCTGTACGCCTATAGAGTTTCATCTAACTTCACAGACCAATCCTTACGTGAAGCACTAACCATCTTTTCAAGAATTCGTTTAAGATCACGGTTATCCACTTCGACATGCCCACTAGTTTGGGAAAGGTACGAGGTTTCTGCTTTATGTGTGACCCCATACTTGGACAACAATGCAGCAAAGTGCTTATTCACAAAGTGTGACCCATTGTCACTAATAATTACTTAAGGTGTCCTAAAGTAGGTAAAGATGTTATTTTGTAAGAACTTACACACCACCTGAGCATCATTGATCCTAGTAGGAATTTCTTCGACCCAATTAGAGACGTAATCAATGGCTACTAGGATATACTCATATGAATAGGACGATGGGAACGACTCCATGAAGTCAACACCCCAAACATAAAAAGTTTCACATACAAAAATGGAGTTTAATAGCATCTCATCCCTCTTGCTAATGTTACCATCCCTTTGGCACTTGTTAGATGCAGTCACATATGCCCGTGCATATTTGTATAAAGTTGGCTAATAGAAACCTGCTTCCATGACCTTTGCTATAGTGCGATTTCTACCATAGTGTCCTCTAACTACTCCATCATGGCAATGAAACAGAATGCTTGCCATTTCTTCTTCAAGTACATATCTCCGAATTACACTATTTGCATACATTTTAAATGAGAAAGAGTCATTCCAAAAATAACTTTTGACATAACCTTGAAGCTTCATTCTTTAATCATGAGAGAGGTCACGAGGCAACCATCCACTAGCCTAAAAGTTGGCTACATCAGCATACCAAGGCGGTCTTTCGGAGAATGCAACAATGGAGAAAATTTGCTCATCGGGGAACTCTGCCCTTATTTCCACTATCTCTACAGGAGGTCTCTAAAGTCAAGATAAATGATTTGCGACTTGATTTTTAGTGCCCTTCCTATACTTAATCTCGGGGTTAAATTCTTGGAGTAATAACACCCACCGCATCATTTGCGGCTTGGACTCCTTCTTACTCAGCAAGTATTTCAAATCAGAGTGATCGTCGTACACAATCACTTTACTCAACACAAGATATGATCTAAACTTGTCAAAAGCAAAAACCACAACAAATAACTCCTTCTATGTGGTTGGATCATTCACTTGAGCATCATTTAATGATATATTTGCATAGTATATGGGCCTAAACATCTTATCTCTTATTTGCCCCAAAACTGCTCCTACAGCTACATCACTAGCATCATACATTATTTTAAATGGCTGGCTCCAATCAGGTGTCACCATAATAGGAGCACTGACAAGCTTTTCCTTTATCATTTTGAATGCCCTCAAGCACTCCATAGTGAATACAAACCTGAAATCTTTAGGTGGCAATGTAGTCATGTGATGACCCAAAGGGGTCATCACCTGTTTTCTAATTCATTCTGTGCTTCCGAGGCCTTGAAAATCTTATTTAGAGTTGCCTCAATTTGCGTGCACAATCCGGGCACGTAGCCGGAAAGCTTAAATATGAAATTCTGTGAAAAATGCTAAGTTTTGAGTTAAAATGAATAAAATTGACTCTGGTCAACATTTTAAGTAAACAGACTCGGACTCATGATTTGACAGTCCCGGAGGGTCCGTAAGAAAATACGGGACTCAGGCATATGTCCGGAATCGAATTCCGAGGTCCCAAGCCCAAGAAATGAATTTTTAAGTAAAATTGTTTTTCTGAAATTGTTAAGGAAAATGGAAAAGAAATTTGATTAGAACGTGTTGGTATCGGACCCATATTTTGATTCCGGCACCCGGTACATATCTTATATGTGATTTAAGATGTTTTTGTAAAGTTTAGTTAAAATCGAACGTCGTTTGACGTATTTTGGACTTGAAATCTTAAATTTGAACTTGATGAAGTTTTTGGAAAAACTCTTGATTTTTTAGGTTTGATTCATTATTTTGAGGTTAGTTTGGCAAATTTGATCACATGGATAAGTTCGTATGATGTTGTTAATTTAGTGCATGTGTTTCGTTAGGAGACCCGAGGTCTCGGGAGTGATTCGGAATGGTTTTTGGCTTAAGAAATGTTGCAGGTTTTCTGCTGTTAATGCCCAGGGATTTTACCCTTCGCGTTTGCGTGGCATCACTCGCAAATGCGTAAGGCAAAATCCCAGGTGCCATGTCGTCTTCATCGCGAATGCGAGAATAGGGACGCGAACGCGAAGCTCAGGGGGGGGGAGACCCTTCGCGAACACGGCCCATTACTCGCGAACGCGTAGGGTACATGGGGAAGGGGTCACCATTTGTTCTACGCGAACGCGTTTGTGATCATGCGAACGCGAGGCTCCTGGAGAACTAATCTCCGCGAACGCGAGCCACTATACACGAACGTGAAGGCCAAGCAGCCTGACCCATCCCGAACATGAGGGTCCCATCGCGAATGCGTAGGTTTAATTCGCCTAGTTATTTTTAGAACTCCAAAACATAACCATTTCGGGATTTGCACAAGACTTCACAAACTTCTTTTTCTCCATGGTTCTAGGGCGACTTTTTGAAGCATCTTTTCACCATTAACTCGTGGGTTAGTAATCTTTAACTCGTTTCCTTCATTTTTCATCAACATCTATTGAAATTCTAGGCCTAAAACATGTAATTAAGGGTAGAAATTAGAGAATTGGGTAGAGTTAGGGTTTTTTTGATTTTTCTTGATTTAGACCTTGTTTTGGGGTCGAATTTGAAAACAAATTATATATTCGGGATCGTGGGCGAATGGGTGATATGATTTTGGTCCAAACCTCGTGTTTTGACCAAGCGGGCCCGGGGTCGATTTTTGGGATTTTGGGAAAAATGCTTGGAAAGCTATAATTAGGCTTTGGGTTCGCATTGTTTAGCATTTATTGATGTATTGAAGTCATTATTGTATAGATACAATCGATTTGGAGCCAAATTCAAGAGGAAAAACGGTAATTGAGGATTGATTTGGCCGTGGAAGTTTGAGGTAAGTGTTTGGTCTAACCTTAGCTTGAGGGATTAGGAGTTGAGTCTTATTTGCTACGTTCTAATTATCGATTACGACGTATAGGCATAGTGACGAGTATCTATACATTGGTGTCTAACATGACCGTGAGTCTTTAAATTGCGGAAATTCTGATTTTTGTTGTATCTTTCATGTCTAGATGATGATTTCTATATGTTGTAAAAAGGATGTGAAAGAAAATGTGATCTTTGAACTTCGAGGAGCATTGGCTCGAGTTATGATACGAATTGTGAAAGTCTATGAGATCATTGAACCCTTTGGAGCATTGACTCAAGTGGTAAACTGAGTTATAAAGTAAGAAGTGAAAGAAAGAGAAAGAGTTATTGAATTGTTCCATTGCCGGGATGTTTCTTGCTTTGTTGATTATCTCCCTTTGCCAGGATGTTAAGATTTATTGATATTGTTCCCTTGCCGGGATTTAGCTGATTAATTGTATTCCCTTGCCGAAATTTCTATTATTATTTGTTTACTCCCTTGCCCCTTGTTTGTGATTGTTGTTTGGGTGAGGAAGAGCGATAAAGCACGAAGAGTGATGCCGTGCATTGTTTGTTATTGTGAGGAAAGAGTGTAAAGCATGAAGGGTGATGCCATGCCGTACGATGTACCATTCCGTACTGATATTTATTGATTATATGGTGAGAAAAGAGTATAAAGTACAAAGGGTGATGCCGTGCCGCACGATGTACCATTCCGTACCGATTTTATTGATTATATGGTGAGGAAAGAGAGTAAAAGCATGAGGGGAGATGTCGTGCATTTGTTGATTTCTGATTCTTTGTTGATATTCGAGTTATGCTGTCTCTTTATTACTTGTTGTTATTTGACTCACTTCGAGGTTATAGATTCCCTTGCCCTATTTGCCTTGTGATAGTTGTGTGGGTGAGAAAGAGCATAAAGCACGAAGGGTGATGCCGTGTATTTTTTTGGTGAGAACGAGAGTAAAAGCACGAAGGGTGATGCCGTACAAATTGTTGATTTCTGTTTCCTTGTTGATATTCTAGTTGTGTTGATTCTTTCCTTACTTGATGCCTTTCTATTCAGAACTATTATCTCCCCCACAGCATGTTACCCCCTCCCACATTGACTGGTTATTTCTGTATCTCTTTTCCGCTGTATATATATACGAACTGCACAGGTTTATTTGGAGTCTGATTCTAGCCTCATCACTACTTCGCCGAGGTTAGGCTAGGCACTTACCAGCACATTGGGTCGGTTGTGCTGATACTACACTCTATGCTATTTTGCACAGATCCAGGTATTGGACAACAGCAGTAGCATGGGAGCCAGCCTTCAGTCCACCGAGACACTAAGGTAGCCTTGCAGGCATCCGCAGGCCCGACGTTTCCTCTATCTTTATTTCATTTTGTTATCTCATGTATTCGAGACAAACAATTTATATTTCTTTCAAATGGTTGTATTTAGTACTCTTAGTAGTTTGTGAGTGATGTGACACCAGTTCTTGGGTAGAGTCTTATGTTGATTTCCGCATTATTGTTTAGTTTCTTTAATTTAAGTCTTCCGCTTATCTATTTAATTCCGTTCTTTTCATGTTATTACTGATAATGGTTAAAAGAAGTAAATTGGTTAATGAAAAAGGTAGTTAAGGGTTGGCTTGCCTAGCTCTTATCAGTAGGCGCTATCACGACTCCCGAGGGCGGGAAATCCGGGTCGTGACAAGTTGGTATCACAGCTCTAGGTTACATAGGTCTCACAACTCACGGACAAGCTCATAGAGTCTGAGGGATCGGTACAGAGACATCTGTACTTATCCCCAGAGGCTATAGAGTTACGAAAATTTCACATTTGTTCTTCCTTGTCGTGTGAATTTGTTACTCAAATGCTAATTGGATTTCTACTCTGTTCTTTCGCAGATGGCGAGGACACGCGCTTCCTCATCTACCGGTCAGCAGCCGAGCCCGCAGCAGCAGCTTCCACTAGGGGCAGAGGGCGAGGCCGAGGCCGTGCTAGAGGCCAAGGTAGGGGCAGAGCTCAGCCCCGAGCAGCAGCACCAGTGGCAGAGCCTCAGGTTGATTTTGAGGAGAAGGTTCCGGCCCCAACAGTTCCGGTGGGCCCAGCTCAGGTCCAGAGGGGTTCATTGCCACCCCAGTTCTTTAGGGCGCTCTAGTCCGATTGGTGGGCCTCATGGAGAGTGTCACCCGAGCTGGTTTTCTTCCTATAACACCAACCACTTCTCACGCTGGAGGAGGGGCTCAGACTCCTGCTACGCGCACTCTGGAGCAGGTAGCTCCTCGAGTTCAGGTTCCAGCGGTTCAACCAGCTGTGGCACTTTAGCCGGGTGTAGTAGCTCAGATCGGCGATGGAGCGGCTATGTCCGCCGATGCTTTGTGGAGGCTGGATAGGTTCACCAAACTCTTCACTTCTACATTCAGTGGTGCATCTACTGAGGATCCCCAGGATTATCTGGATAGTTATCATGAGGTTCTTTGGAACATGGGGATCGTTGAGACCAATGGAGTTAATTTTGATACCTTTCATTTGTTTGGATCCGCCAAGACTTGGTGGAGGGATTATTGCTTAGCTAGACCATCCGGTTCGCCATATTTGACTTGGGAGTAGTTTACAATGTTGTTTCTAGAGAAGTTTCTCCCCATGACTTAGAAAGAGGCCTTTCGGAGGCAGTTTGAGCGCCTTCAGCAGGGTTCCATGATGGTCACCCAGTATGAGACCAGGTTCATCGATCTAGCTCGCCATGCTCTTGTCATACTTCCCACCGAGAGAGAGAGGGTGAGGAGGTTCATTGATGGTCTTATTTAGCCGATTCATCTTCAGATGGCCAAGGAGGCCGGTAGTGAGATCACTTTTCAGGAGGCGGCCAATGTAGCCCGCAGAGTTGAGATGGTTCTTTCACAGGGAGGTGGTCATGGGTCGGATAAGAGGCCCCGTCATTCAGGCAGATTCATTGGTACCTCGTCTGGAGGTAGAGATTCATATGGTAGAAGCCATCCTCCTAGGCCCTTTCAGTCAGCTCTCCAGGTCTCACATGGTACTTTAGGTGGTCGTGGTTCTCAGATGCATTATTCTGATCAGCAGCCTTACAGTGCACCCCCAACTCCCATCAAAGCACCACCGCTTCAAAGTTTCCGAGGTGGTCATTCAGGTCGACAGGGCTAGCAGTCTCAGTAGCCGAGGGTTTGTTATACTTGTGGTGATCCGGGTCATATTGCCAGGTTTTGCCCTCGAGCACTAGGTAGCTCTCAGCATCAAGGTTCTCGTGCTATGGTACAGGCACCAGGTGTTCCACAGCCCGCCTAGCCAATTATAGGTGGGGGTAGAGGTGCTAGAGGTGGAGGTAGATGTCCTAGAGGTGGAGCTCAGGCATCCAGCGGTGGAGGCCAGCCAACAGCAGGCCGTCCCAGAGAGGTAGTCAGGGTGGTGGGGCCCAACCCCGATGTTACGTCCTTCCAGCTAGGCCCGAGGTTGAGGCTTCAAATGCAGTCATTACAGGTACTATTCTGGTTTGTGATAGAGATGCTTCAGTGCTATTTGATCTAGGGTCTACGTATTTGTATGTGTCATCTTATTTTGCACCGTACCTGCTTATGCCTAGTGATTCATTGAGTATACCTATTTATGTGTTTACATTGGTGGGTGATTCTATTGTGGTCGATCAAGTTCATCGTTCTTGTATTGTGGTGATTGGGGGTCTTGAGACTCGTGTTGATTTGTTGCTTTTAGATAAGGTCGACTTCGATGTTATATTGGGTATGGACTGGTTATCCACGTACCACGCTATCTTGGATTGCCATGCCAAGACTATGACCTTAGCCTTACCGGATTTGCCCCGTTTAGAGTGGAGAGGGACTCCTGGTCATTCTACCCGAAGTATTATTTCGTATGTGAAGGCTCGGCGTATGGTCGAGAAGGGGTGTTTGACCTATTTGGCTAATGTTTGTGATTCCAGTGCCGAGGTTCCCTCTATTGATTCGGTGCTCGTGATTCATGAGTTTCCTGAGGTTTTCCCTTCAGACTTGCCGGGGATGCCACCCGACAGGGATATTGACTTCTGCATTGATCTGGCTCCGGGCACCCAGCCCATTTCTATCCGCTATATCACATGGCCCCGCCCGAGTTGAAGGAGCAGTTGCAAGACTTGCTTGAGAAGGGTTTCATTAGACCCAGCGTTTCGCCTTGGGGTGCGCCGGTTTTGTTTGTTAAGAAAAAGGATGGTTCGATGAGAATGTGCATTGATTACCGGCAGTTGAACAAGGTTACAATAGAGAATAAGTATCCACTGCCGAGGATTGATGATTTGTTTAATCAACTTCAGGGTTCCAAGGTATTTTCAAAGATAGACTTGAGCTCTGGATACCATCAGTTGATGATTAGAGCATCCGATGTCCCTAAGACAGCTTTTCTCACACGGTACGGGCATTACGTGTTCTTGGTCATGTCATTCGGGCTGACAAATGCCCCAACAGCTTTCATGGATTTGATGAATCGGGTGTTCAGACCTTATTTGGACTCGTTCATGAATGTTTTCATTGATGATATTATGATATATTCCCATAGCAGGGAGGAGCACGAGCAACATCTCAGAGTGATTCTTCAGACTCTGAAGGATAATCAGTTATATGCTAAGTTCTCAAAGTGTGAGTTCTGGTTGAGTTCAGTTGCATTCTTGGGTCATGTTGTGTCAGCAGCGGGTATTCACATTGATCCGAAGAAGATTGAGGCAGTCAAGAACTGGCCTAGACCAGCATCAACTACAGAGATTCGGAGTTTCTTGGGATTGGCAGGCTACTATCATCGGTTCGTAGAGGGATTCTCATCTATCGCAGCACCAATGACCAGGTTGATCTAGAAGGGTGCCCAGTTTAGATGGTCGGATGAGTGTGAGTCGAGCTTTCAGAAGCTCAAAACAGCCCTGACTACGGCACCGGTGTTAGTATTGCCCACAGGTTTAGGGCCTTACATAGTCTACTGTGATGCTTCCCGTATTGGGCTTGGTGCAGTGTTGATGCAGGATGGCAAGGTCATTACCTATGCTTCGAGATAGTTGAAGATTCATGTGAAGAACTATCCAGTGCATGATTTGGAGTTGGCAGCCATTGTTCACGCATTGAAGATTTGGAGGCACTATTTGTATGGCATAGCATGTGAGGTGTTCACTGACCACAAAAGTCTTCAGTATTTGTTCAGGCAAAAGGAGTTGAATTTGAGGCAGAGGAGGTGGTTGGAGCTGTTAAAGGATTACGACATCACTATCTTATATCACCTGGGAAAGGCCAATGTGGTGGCCGATGCTTTGAATAGAAAGTCAGCCAGTATGGGCAGTCTTGCTTATATTCCGGTCGGTGAGAGGCCGCTTGATTTGGATGTTCAGGCTTTAGCCAATCGATTTGTGAGGTTGGATATTTCTGAGCCTAGTCGAGTATTAGCTTTCACGGTCGCTCGTTCTTCATTATTGGAGCGCATCCGTGATCAGCAGTTTGATGATCCCCATTTGTGTGTCCTTAGAGACATGGTGCAGCATGGAGGTGCCAATGCTGATGGAGTTTTGAGATTGCAGGGTCGAGTTTGTGTGCCTAATGTGGTTAGGCTTCGAGAATTGATTTTAGAGGAGGCCCATAGTTCCCGGTACTCTATTCATCCGGGCATCGCGAAGATGTATCAGGATTTGCGGCAGCATTATTGGTGGCGTAGAATGAAGAAGGATATTGTTGCATATGTGGCTCGGTGTTTGAATTGTCAGCAAGTTAAGTGTGAGCATCAGAGGCCTGGTGGTTTATTTCAGAGGATTGAGATTCCCGAGTGGAAGTGGGAGCGGATCACTATGGACTTTGTTACTGGACTTCCGTTGACTTGGAAGAAGTTCGACGCAGTTTGGGTCATTGTTGATAGGCTGACCAAGTCAGTGCATTTCATTCCTGTGGCGATCTCCTATTTATCCAAGAGGTTAGCTGAGATCTATATCCGGGAGATTGTTCGCCTTCATGGTGTGCCGGTATCTATCATTTCGGACCGAGGTACGCAATTTACCTCACGTTTCTGGAGAGCAGTTCAGCAAAAGTTAGGCACCCAGGTTGAGTTGAGTACAACATTTCATCCTTAGACGGACGGGCAATCCGAGCGGACTATTCAGATATTGGAAGATATGCTCCGAGCTTGTGTTATTGACTTTGGAGGTTTGTGGGATTAGTTTTTGCCTTTAGCAGAGTTTGCCTACAACAACAACTACCAGTTGAGTATTCAGATGGCTCCTTATGAAGCTTTATATGGTAGGCGGTGTCGATCTCTGGTTGGATGGTTTGAGCCGGGAGAGGCTCGGTTGTTGGGTACGGATCTGGTTCAGGAGGCCTTGGACAAGGTCAGGATCATTCAGGATAGGCTTCGTACAACTCAGTCCAGGTAAAAGAGCTATGCAGGTCATAAGGTTTGAGATGTGGCTTTTATGGTTAGTGAGCGGGTATTGCTCCGAGTGTCGCTTATGAAGGGTGTGATGATATTTGGGAAGAAGGGCAAGCTTAGCCATAGGTTCATTGGTCCGTTTGAGATTCTTGACCGAGTGGGGGAGGTGGATTATAGACTTGCATTGCCGCAGAGCTTATCATCCGTGCATCCAGTTTTTCATGTGTCCATGCTTCGGAGGTATCACGGCGATCCATCCCACGTGTTAGATTTCAGCACTGTCCAATTGGACAAAGACTTGTCTTAGGAGGAGGATCCGTTAACTATTCTAGACCGGCAGGTTCGTCAGTTGAGATCCAAGAGTTTCCCTTCTGTTCGTGTTCAGTGGAGAGGCCAGCCTCCTGAGGCATCGACCTGGGAGTCTGAGTCCAATATGCGGAGCCGTTATCCTCATCTGTTCCCTGACTCAGGTACTTCCTTCTTCTGTCTGTTCGAGGACGAACAGTTGTTTTAAAGGTAGAGAATGTGACGACCCAAAGGGGTCATCACCTGTTTCCTTATTCATTTTGTGCTTCCGAGGCCTTGAAACCTCATTTAGAGTCGCCTCGATTTGCGTGCACAGTTCGAGCGCGTAGCCGAAAAGCTTAAATATGAAATTCTGTGAAAAATGCTAAGTTTTGATGTTAAAATGAATAAATTTGACTTCGGTCAACATTTTGGATAAACGGACCCGGACTCGTGATTTGACGGTCCTGGAGGGTCCGTAGGAAAATACGGGACTCAGGCATATGTCCGGAATCGAATTCCGAGGTCCCAAGCCCGAGAAATGAATTTTTAAGTAAAATTGTTTTTCTGAAATTGTTAAGGAAAATGGAAATGAAATTTGATTAGAACGTGTTGGTATCGGGCCCGTATTTTGATTCCGGCACCCGGTACATGTCTTATATATGATTTAAGATGTTTTTGTAAAGTTTAGTTAAAATCGAACGTCGTTTGACGTGTTTTGGACTTGAAATCTTAAATTTGAACTTGATGAAGTTTTTGGAAAAACTCTTGATTTTTTAGGTTTGATTCATTATTTTGAGGTTAGTTCGGCAATTTGATCACATGGATAAGTTCGTATGATGTTGTTAAGTTAGTGCATGTGTTTGGTTAGGAGCCCCGAGGGCTCGGGAGTGATTCAGAATGGTTTTTGGCTTAAGAAATGTTGCAGGTTTTCTGCTGTTAGTGCCCAGGGATTTTACCCTTCGCGTTTGCGTCACTCACAAACGCGTAAGGCAAAATCCCAGGTGCCATGTCATCTTCATCGCGAATGCGAGAATAGGGACGCGAACGCGAAGCTCAGGGGGGGGGGGAGACCCTTCGCGAACGCGGCCCATTACTCGCGAACGCGTAGGGTACATGGGGAAGGGGTCACCATTTGTTCTACGCGAACGCGTTTGTGATCATGCGAACGCGAGGCTCCTGGAGAACTAATCTCCGTGAACGCGAGCCACTATACACGAACGTGAAGGCCAAGCAGCCTGACCCATCCCGAACTGAGGGTCCCATCGCGAACGCGTAGGTTTAATTCGCCTAGTTAATTTTAAAACTCCAAAACAGAACCATTTCGGGATTTTCACAAGACTTCACAAACTTCTTCTTCTCTAAGGTTCTAGGCGACTTTTGAAGCATCTTTTCACCATTAACTCGTGGGTTAGTAATCTTTAACTCATTTCCTTCATTTTTCATCAACATCTATTGAAATTCTAGGCCTAAAACATGTAATTAAGGGTAGAAATTAGAGAATTGGGTAGAGTTAGGGTTTTTTGATTTTTCTTGATTTAGACCTTGTTTTGGGGTCGAATTTGAAAACAAATTATATATTCGGGCTCGTGGGAGAATGGGTGAAATGATTTTGGTCCAAACCTCGTGTTTTGACCAAGCGGGCCCGGGGTCGATTTTTGGGATTTTGGGAAAAATGCTTGGAAAGCTATACTTAGGCTTTGGGTTCGCATTGTTTAGCATTTATTGATGTATTGAAGTCATTATTGTATAGATACAATCGATTTGGAGCCAAATTCAAGAGGAAAAACGGTAATTGAGGATTGATTTGGCCTTGGAAGTTTGAGGTAAGTGTTTGGTCTAACCTTAGCTTGAGGGATTAGGAGTTG
This sequence comes from Nicotiana sylvestris, assembly GCF_000393655.2. NCBI lineage: Eukaryota > Viridiplantae > Streptophyta > Magnoliopsida > Solanales > Solanaceae > Nicotiana > Nicotiana sylvestris. The sequence goes on from NC_091067.1 coordinate 87,939,642, forward strand.
AGTCTTATTTGCTACGTGCTAATTGTCGATTACGACGTATAGGCATAGTGACGAGTATCTATACATTGGTGTCTAGCATGACCGTGAGTCTTTAAATTGCGGAAATTCTGATTTTTGTTGTATCTTTTATGTCTAGATGATGATTTCTATATGTTGTAAAAAGGATGTGAAAGAAAATGTGATCTTTGAACTTCGAGGAGCATTAGCTTAAGTTATGATACGAATTGTAAAAGTCTATGAGATCATTGAACCCTTTGGAGCATTGACTCAAGTGGTAAAGTGAGTTATAAAGTAAGAAGTGAAAGAAAGAGAAAGAGTTATTGAATTGTTCCATTGCCGAGATGTTTCTTGCTTTGTTGATTATCTCCCTTTGCCAGGATGTTAAGATTTATTGATATTGTTCCCTTGCCGGGATTTCTATTATTATTTGTTTACTCTGTTTCCCCTTGTTTGTGATTGTTTTTTGGGTGAGGAACAGCGATAAAGCACGAAGGGTGATGCCGTGCATTGTTTGTTATTGTGAGGAAAGAGTGTAAAGCAAGAAGGGTTATGCCATGTCGTACGATGTACCATTTCGTACTGATATTTATTGATTATATGGTGAGGAAAGAGTGTAAAGTACGAAGGGTGATGCCGTGCCGCACAATGTACCATTCTGTGCCGATTTTATTGATTATATGGTGAGGAAAGAGAGTAAAAGCACGAGGGGAGATGCCGTGCATTTGTTGATTTCTGATTCTTTGTTGATATTCGAGTTATGCTATCTCTTTTATTAATTGTTGTTATTTGACTCACTTCGAGGTTATAGATTCCCTTACCCTATTTGCCTTGTGATAGTTGTTTGGGTGAGAAAGAGCGTAAAGCACAAAGGGTGATGCCGTGTAATTTTTTGGTGAGAACGAGAGTAAAAGCACGAAGGGTGATGCCGTGCAAATTGTTGATTTCTGTTTCCTTGTTTATATTCTAGTTGTGTTGATTCTTTTCTTACTTGATGCCTTTCTATTCGAAACTATTATCTACCTCACAGCATGTTACCCCCTCCCACATTGGCTGGTTATTTCTGTATCTCTTTTCCGCTATATATATATACGAACTGCACAGGTTTATTTGGAGTCTGATCCTAGCCTCGTTACTACTTTACAGAGGTTAGGCTAGGCACTTACCAGCACATGAGGTCGGTTGTGCTGATACTACATTCTGTGCTATTTTGCACAGATCCAGGTATTGGACAGTAGTAGTAGCATGGGAGCCAGCCTTCAGTCCACCGAGACACTAAGGTAGCCTTGCAGGCATCCGCAGTCCCGACGTCTCATCTATCTTTATTTCATTCTGTTATCTCATGTATTCGAGACAAACAGTTTATATTTCTTTCAAACTGTTGTATTTAGTACTCTTAGTAGTTCGTGAGTGATGTGACACCAGTTCTTGGGTAGAGTCTTATGTTGATTTTCGCATTATTGTTCAGTTTTTTTAATTTAAGTCTTCGGCTTATCTATTTAATTCCATTGCTTTCATGCTATTACTGATAATGGTTAAAAGAAGTAAATTGGTTAATGAAAAAGGTAGTTAAGGGTTGGCTTGCCTAGCTCTCATCAGTAGGCGCCATCACGACTCCCGAGGGTGGGAAATCTGGGTCGTGACAAGTCAATGGCTTGATAATACTGGAATTTTTTTTTTATGAACCTCCTATAAAACCCAGCATGTCCCAAGAAACTCCTTATGCTCTTCACAGAAGTTGGTGGTGGAATTCTAGCAATTACATCAAATCTGCTTTGTCGACTTCAATGCCATATGCAGTCACCTTGTGGCCCAGAATAAATCCCTTTTTCACCATGAACTGACATTAAGAACCCGATGAATGGCTTTGCAACATATTAGCACAATTAGCACAAGCTCTAAGTTCTTCAAGTAGTCATCAAAATCATCACCAAAGAGAGTGAAGTCATCAATGGATACATCTAGGCACTTCCTGTTCAGATCTGAGAATATAGACATCATGCACCTCTGAAAAGTGGCCGGTGCATTACATAACCCAAATAGCATCCTCCTATAAGCAAAAATTCCTGCTAGGCAAGTGATGGTAGTATTTTCAACATCTTTAGGGGCAATAGGCCTTTCATTGTTGCCAGAGTACCCATCCAAGAAATAGTAACAACCATGTCCAACCACCTTCTCGAGCATCTGATCAATAAAGGAAGTGGGAAGTGGTCTTTCCTTGTTGTATCATTTAACCTCTTATAATCACCGCACATTCGCCACCTTGTGACTACTCTTGTTGGGATCGATTCATTGTCTTCATTCTTCACCATTGTCATGCCCCTTTTCTTAGGTACAACTTGCACTTGGCTGATCCATTGGCTATTAAAGATGGGAAAATCATTTCCGCATCTAACAACTTTATAATCTCTTTGTGAACTACCTCTTCTAGATTTTCTTCAGCTTGTGTTGGGGGTTGCACCACTGGCTTGCTATTTTCTTCCAGCAAAATATTGTACATGCAAATAACTGGACTAATTCCTTGAATATCAGCTATGGTCCAGCCAATGGTTTTTTGTACTTCCTCAGCATCTCCACTAGCTTTTGTTCCTACGCACATGTCAAGTAAGCAGAAATAATTACTAAAAAATTATTAGTCTCAAGAAAAACATATTTTAAGTTAGTAGGAAGGACTTTCAGTTCCACACTAGGCTTAGATGCCTCGTTTTTGAGTTCCTCCCCATCAACTACTTTGTTCTTAGTCTCAAGAGCTTCGGCCTCTTTTTTTCTATTTCAGGATCTTCATCATCTACTGTGCTAGACTAAGTAATACACCTCTCTAGAGCATCCCCTACAATCTTATCAAACTTGTAATTTTCAACTAACTCCCCAACACCATCAAGCTTAAAACACGAGCAGGAATATGCCTCATCACTAGGATGTTTCATTATTTTCTTCATCTGGAACACCACTTTCTCATTACCCACTCTGAGCATGAGCTGCCCCTCATAGATATCAAGAATTGCTCTAAGAAAAGGCCTCCCTAGAATTAGAGGCACCTCCTTATTCATTTCCATATACAACACAATAAAGTCTATATGGAATACAAACTTGTCCACCCTTACTAGAATATCTTTAGTGATACATTTAGGTATGATGGTGGTCTGGTCAGCCAGTTGTAAGGACACTGCTATGGATTTAATCACTCCAAGCTCACCTTCAAGTTTCCTGAACACAGACATAGGCATTAGATTTATAGAAGTATAAGAGACATATAAAGCCTTGTCGAATTTCTCACTCCCCAACAAGCATGGTATGGTGAAGCTTCTTGGATCCCTACACTTAAGAAATTTTATTTTGCAATATGGCACTAGAGTGGGAATTCAGCTTGACCATTGTTGTTTTCTCTAACTTTATCTTGCTGGGAAAAACTTCTTTCAAGAACTTAGCATAAGCAAGCATCTGAGTGAGAAACTCTGTGAATGAAATGTTCACATATATTTATTTGAGCATCTCCAAGAACCTCCCAAAGCACTTGTCTATTTTTTTCGCTTTATCTTTTGAGGGAATGGTAGTGCTGGTATGTGTCTGCTCTCTTCAACCCCTTTGTACCTCATTACTCTCACCTTTCTATTCTCCACTATTTTGCTCCTCCATTGTATTAGTCTGTTTGCTCACCACCACACATCTAGTTTTCACAATTGGGTTAGTCAAAGTTTGGCCACTTCTTAGAGACACAACCTTGATCATTTCTTTTGGGTTATTTTTTGTGTCAGAGGGTAGAGTCAAGAGCCCTCTCAGATAACATGTTGGCAATTTGGCCCACACGTCTTTCTAGATTTCGCATAGCAGAACTGTGGGTAGCGAACCCCTCTTTAGACTTGTTGATGAAGGCCTTCATGAAGTCTTCCATACTAGACTAATTTGACTATTGTGGCTGGTATTGCTGCCTTGGCTGGTTCTACAAACTTGGAGGACCTTGACCCTTGGGTCTATGATTATTTTGCTGTCACGAGTTCAAATTTCCACTTGGTTAATTCCATGGAAAACTCGGATATCTTTGACTCATAGCATTAGAGTTGTTTCCACCCTGGTAATTTTCAATGTTATAGTTTTCCAAAACATTAACTTTCTCAGTTCAAACTTGACACTCATGAGTAGGGTATCCCATTCCACAAAAATCACATGCTGCTTGTGGCTCACTCTGCACCTTAGCTAAGGTCAACTTCCTTATTTCTTTGGCTATGGTGTCTGCCTAAGCTTGCACTGATGTGTTAGAGTCCACCTGGTGAACCCTAGCTGATTTTCTTCTGTCATTACTCTCAATGGGCCATTGGTTAGCATTTTCAGATAATTTATCTAGTATAGAGATAATCTCCTCTAGGATTTTATTTATTAATGGACCTCCAATTGTATTACTCAGAGTTCTTCGTGAGGAGGGTGTCAGTCTACCCCAAAAACTCTAAATTTTCATCCTCAATTCGATTCTATTGTGTTGGCACCTTCTCACTATCTCCTTGAATCTTTAAGCTTCAAAAAGTGTTCTAGTGTCCTTCTGGTAGAAGTTATGGATCTCCCTTTTAAATTTCCCAATTTTTGCATATGAGAAGTACTTGTCTAGAAACTTTTCGTCATATCTTCCCATGTCCTGATTGACCTAGTTGGTAAGATTCTTCGCCAGTGTTTCGCTTCATCCTTCAGTAAAAAAGAAAATGCCCTTAGATAGACAACATCTTTTGACACTCCGTTTTAATGGAAGGTGTTCATGGTTTCCTCAAATTCCTTCAAGTAAGTGTTTGGATCTTCGTTCATCTTCCTATGAAGACATAATTATTTTTATTTTGGATGGTTTGAAGCAAGCGTTGCTTCAACTCAAAATTATTTGCTGCTATGGGTGGAGGTTTGACACTCGACAGTCCCTGATTATATTGTAGACTAGTCTGTTATAGTCACCCAATGATCTACCAGCGTTGGGACCCATATTTTCGAATGCATATTGTAAGCACGTGATTTTTGCTTTACGGACATTCGCTCCAAAAGAAAATAAAAATAGTGACAAATGGCTTCGTTGTACAATTGTTCGAGTTTTCATGTGTTGTTAGTCACTTGTGGATCTGTCCATTCTTTTTTTTTTTTTTTTGCATTTAATCATTAACAAACAAAATACAAAATATATGTATTAGGATGGTTAAACCATAATTCGGTCAGTAAAAGAAAATTCAAAAAATATATATGTGCACCGTTCGCCCTAGGCTCTTAGCTAACCTACGTAAATATTTTTGTGATAATTGTGTTAAAATGTTGCATTGTTGTTTAATTCCGTTACCTTATTATTTGTTATTTTTATTTTGTTTAAAAGAAAAGAAAAAATAATAAGAAAGAAAACAAAAGCAAAAGAGTAGGGAAAATCGGTTTGGGCCAAGAAATGAAACAAAATAGGCCCAAGACCAGGACACAGATCCAGTCCAAACACAGGCTGCCCGGACACGTCCCAAACGACGTCGTATCAGCGCCTCAATCTGAGCCGTTGATTCATGGCAATCAAACGGTCCAATACAGCCCCTGCTAAGTCGAAACGACGTCGTTTCAGGCAAGTTAATCTGGGCCGTTCATTCCCATTGATCCAACGGATCCAGGCCTTCCTCTAAACCCGTCAACATGACCCGATCCAATCCCCTACCCGGTCATAACCCACTATCATCTCCCGAACGACGTCGTCCCTCCTCAATGGTTAGATCCTGGCCCTTGATCTCAATTGATCCAATGGCCAGGATCTAAACCCTCAATACATATATAAACCTAACCCCCTTACCCCACGCCCCAAGCCACACCCCCCCCTCGGCCACTATTCACCATCTTCCCCAGGCTCCCTTTCCTCTCAAACCCTAGCAGCCTAGGTTTCCCACCATAAGCCTGGCAACCACAGTTCCGATGACCACCAAAATAACACCCCCGATGCACCCGACCATCCTGAACACGAATCCACTAACCACAAGCCTCGAATCACTTCCGTTCGTCTCGAATCTTCGTTTGAAGATTTGAGTCGAACCTGGACCTATGCCAAACCACCCCATCTTCATGCTAGACACTCTCCTGACCTTCCTCGTGACCAAACCAAGCTTGGTTTGGTCCGAATCCACCCACAACTCCCAAAAATCCAGATCTGGAAATCCAGACTTCTGAAGCACATGCACCTGGGGAACCCGGCCAGTTTTGACATAGGTTTGAGGTCTAATAGACCTTAACCAAGGTGTTCTCATGTGAGAACACCCTGATTAAGGTTTGTTCGGCCTCAAAGGTTCGAAGTCGAGTTTGATTTGGGTCTGTTTGGTTTAAACATTTTGGTAAGTTTTCCGTTCTTTTGTTTTATTTCCAAATAAGTTGTCAGCATATCTCTTTGTGTTGTTTGTTATTTTGTTACTTCTTCCAGATTTCTTTCATCTCTGTTAAAGACCCTTTATTTGGTCGATTGTCTTCTGTTTGTTCTGAATACACTCTGTGATAAACATGATCGTCAGTTAGATTAATCGTCAAAGGAACTAATTCATATAGGCCCAGTAATTTAATAAAAGTTGTCTGATACCCTTTAGGTCCCCGAACGTGTTGTTTATATGAGCGACTGATTATTACCTGCTATAATTAGTATAGTCGACTCGATAAATGTCGTCGATTAGTTTTCTATAACTAATGGATCGAAGGAGCTAGGAGTTTCACATAACTAATTAAACTCGGACACTGGCTGGATGACCTAGTAATGTTTGAAATGGTCTGTTGGCATTATAAAAATGACTAAAAGGGTTCAGTCTAGGCAGTCCTGAGTTCGAGTTTTCATCAGTGCAAAAATGCCCTAATGCTGCAATAGGCAGGGGCAGTAATAATCAAGGTTAACGGGGGTATTCTGGGGTGTTTAAAAAGAACAGAAGTAATTAGTTTAAGTGAGCTGACAAAAAGGGTACTAACTTAGGATTAAACTAATACCAATGGGGGAACAAGACACAAGGGTATGGGGGCTCAAAATGAATAAACAAATGAGCCCATAATTCTGGATTAAACAAAACCAGGCGTGGGGAATAAAGGGAGCTGACACCAAGCATGCTGAGCATGGGCTTAAAGAGTATGGGCATTCTGCCAATTGGCAGGCAGGGCAGCTCAGCTGTAATGGTGCATTTGGCCTATAAATAGGCCATTTGATAACTAAAACAGGGGCTGAAGTTTAAGGGTCTTAGGCTGGACATTTTTGAGTCTGGAGAGAAAGAAAAAAAAAACAAAAAGAAAATTTCAGAATATTGTAACAAAACACTGTCTGAAAACTGCTTAGGAGTTCAAGTTAGCCAAGCTGTCTTTGCTAATTGTTGTTGGTTATTTGCCGAGCTGTTTGTGATTGTTGAACTGCTGGTGCTGTTATATTGAATACTCTGGTTTTCTGTTGGTTCATCATTCTGTTTCTGGGACTGCTTGTTTGTTGCTCGACCACTTGTGAGCTTCATCATTGTGGCTGGTTGTTGTTGCTGTGTTGTTGGTGTTATCTGCTGTTGCTGTATTCACTGCATATTGCTTAGCTGATCATTCCTTTCTTCTTTGTCCTCCTTACCAGGTACACAATCGATACCACTAATGTAACTGAGAGTTTGAACATAAATGCAAAAGAGAGGACCTGCAGATTGTTTATATACACGTGGACTGTTGTGTTAAATGTCATGTAGTATATAGTAGTTACATTTTTGTTTGGATAATAGAAGTAGCCTACATGCTTAGTGTATCAATGCAGGTTAATGCATGCTAGTCATGTATGTGTGCTGTTAGGTGAAAAAAAACATTCCCAGTGTAATAAGTTGTACCTTTAGACTTAGTCTGAGGGTGTAATATATTCTCTAATGTAAGCCAAATAGGAAAACTATCCACTTTAGTTAAAATTCTTTCTCCTTTTGCCAGATTGTCCCATATAAATTGATAAACTCATTTCACAGAACAAAGAATCAGTCCTAGGCCTCAATCTCATGAAGGCCGAGCCCAAATCGAAACAAATCAGTTAGGCCCATATCGAAAAAGGGGGCCTAAGTCTGGCCATCTCGCATGAGCTAGGTTTGGGCCCATAATTTTCGGCTAGTTATCCATAATCGCAGTCACATTTTATTATTCTGTAAAAGCATTTTAAATCCTGTTATAAGTAAACTCGCAATCATGTAATTAATTAGGACTGTCTACCGTTTTCAATTGATAGAGACGAACACGACAAGAAACGTAGTTGCTATAGGATATCCTTTTAAAATAAGAACGAGATGAGCCTCGATGAAAATAAACAAAACACGCAGATGCGGGGCCCTTGTTAAATGTAAATCATTGAAGCATTTAGTTTCCCGGACGGGTTGTTTAGCAAATCTCACAACCTTCCTAAAATGACAACACGTTAGTCTCTTTAGGATACGCTTTAATAAACTTTACCTTCTTAAACTCGGGTGCACATTTATGTGACCCAAATCCAAATCTCGACGGATTCGAAATGCCTCTCTAATCACGGGTACATTGACTGTGACGTGGTTCGAGATGCATGTCCATGACGTTGCAAATTCATTAGAAATAAAGAACGAGGTGAGCCTCGCCAAATAAAAATACAAATTGCGGGGCCCTCAATAAATATTGCTTTAAAAATTGTTTAGGCTTCGGGATGGACCGTTTAGTAAAATTCCACGGTCCTACCCAAAATAAATACGCTAGTCGCTTTAGGCGCGCCTTTAATAATTTAATTTCCTTAAACTCGGGTGCACATTGATGTGACCCAAATCCAAATCTCAACGGAGTCAAAGTGTGTCGACGACCACGGGTACATTGATTGTAACGCGGTTCGAGATACATTTTCACAACGTTGCAATTCTTGATAAAAACAGTAAATGATAAAAGCGGTTAAAAGTTAAATTTTGCACATAAGTTCACACTTGTATAAAATCAGATAATCAAGCCGAATATAACAGTTGAGCGACCGTGCTAGAACCACGGAACTCGGGAATGCCTAACACCTTCTCCCGGGTTAACAGAATTCCTTATCCGGATTTCTGGTACGCAGACCATAATATAGAGTCATTCTTTTCCTCGATTCGGGATTAAAATTGGTGACTTGGGACACCCTAAATCTCCCAAGTGGCGACTCTGAATAATTAAACCAATCCCGTTTCGATTGTCCTTTAATTGGAAAAAACTCCCCTGCGCCCCCGCGGGCGCGTAAAAAGGAGGTGTGACAGCTCTGGCGACTCTGCTGGGGATATGTAACCCAGAACCACTGGTTCAGGGTTAAGAATTCGAGCTTAAAATAATTGTTATTATTTGGCTTTATTTATTATCTGGTTTTTTACGTGTTTGAGCCTAATGTGCTAAATGCTGCTTTTACTGCTTTGATATTATTTGGACTGTATATATAAACTGTGCCGAAACCCTTCTCTTCTTACCTCCGGGGAGAAGCTCGCTGGTCGAGACTCCCTATTCTGTTAGTGTCAATACCCGAAATAAGAAAGAGGACGGATAAGTTACGAAGCCGGACGGCCTTTTGGTTCCCGGTAAGTTGCCCCTCCTCGGCCCGAGTTGTCTGCTCGGGTACACTGTCTAGAACACTGACCCAGGTTTTGAACATAGAATAACGTGACTTCATGCCGGATCCCTAGTAGGAGCGCTTATTTGCATCATGTTGCATATGACTTAGGGGACTCAACACAGGGGTTGGGTCCGTCTAGGACTAGCAACCTGGTATGAAAGGACCATCCTAATGCATCCCATTTGTTTTCCGTGCATCTATTTGTCTCAAGCCCGCATGCTGACCAGTGTTTGAATAATGGAAATCGAAAAAAAAGGGGAAGGAATAGCGGTTAAGGAGTTAATTGTTTATTTTTGAAAAAAAAAAAAAAGCCAATGCCAAAATACAGTCAAAACTCTGCTGAAATTTTGAGAAAATGAAAGGAAAATGTCTTATTAGTTTTATTTTAATTAATTGCAAAGGAAAAATAGAAAAGAAGAAAAAAGGGGTCGTCGTTCTACTTTTATATACTTTTAAATATATATATATATGGTTTGTCCTGTCGCAAAAATGAAGATGGAAAAGAGTCTTATTTTTGATATATATATATATCTCTACATATATATATACAAATATAAAAATACGCCTTTATTTGTGGCAAAATTACTGGTTTTGCCAAAAGTCATGAAAGTAATAAATGTGCAGGGTTTTTCATAAAGTTTTATAAAAGTAGACGTCTAAATAAAGTTTTATTATTTTTTTTTTTTTTTTTTTTTTATTATTTTTTATTATTCACTTAGGCATAATCACCCCAATAAATGTGCAGGATGAGCACGGTACAAAACGAACCCTTTTCAATAATGACCAGGATCCCGTTTGAGTTGCGGTTATGGTGGAACGACTTAGGCAAAGAAGGGCAAGACAAAGTAAGGAAATATCTGAAAGGTCTCCCGGACCTACTAAACATTCAGCCTCGGGGTGATATCATCAGATCATTGGTCACTTGTTGGGATTCCGCACACAACGTGTTCCATTTTTCGGACTTCGAGCTCACCCCGACGTTGGAAGAAATAGCAGGGTACATCGGGATTGATGAAGCCCCTTTTAGATTCAAATACTTAATTGCACCTAGAGCTGTCACGGTACACAGGTTTCTGGATTTCCTAAAAATACCTCGGACATTCCACCATCCAGATCTTGCCAAAGGATTCTGCAGTCTCCACCTCATATATGCTAGATACGGTCACATGGGCGGGTTCAATAAGCCGGATTTCAAGCTATGCAGTAGAGGCAACCGACAAAAGTGGGACGAACACAGGCTAGTGGCTTTTATGACAGCCTTTCTGGGACTTATAGTGTTCCCTAGGAAAGATGGAAACATTGATCTAAGGATAGCCGGGGTTGTCAATACTTTGCTTACCCAAGATAAAAGTACTCTGGCGCCTATGATTATGGCTGACATTTTCCGGGCTCTCACTGCTTGTCGAGCCAGGGGCGACTTTTTCGAAGGATGTAACCTACTGTTGCAAATGTGGATGACCGATCATTTATGCCATCGCTCCTCACTTTTGGGTTATGGTTCGCCAGAAAAAACTTGTATTGGAGAATTCTACACGAGAATCAAAGGGCTCAATTTACCTAAGGGAGTCACATCATGGACCGCATTTCTCCGAACTCTCACTGCCAGCCAAGTCCAGTGGACGCTCGGATGGTCACCTATCGAGGAAATCATATACATGCCGGCAACCCGGCCTCACTTTCTGTTAATGGGACTGAAAAGTATCCAACCCTATGCACCATATCGGGTTTTGAGGCAACTTGGGAGGTACCAAGTGGTACCGAAAGATGAAGATTTGAGTACCCAAGTGATTGAAATCAGTCCGAACGGTCATTTCCCTGAAGAAGAAGTCCGCCAAATATGGAGTGAATGCCAACATCTGACAGCAAACACTTGTGTGATTAATACGGCACAAGGGGAAGTCGCCCCAGAATATCACGCTTGGTTTAGAGGTAGCCTGTCCTACGAAAGACCGGCTAAGAGGCCGCATCTCAAAGATTTCGTAGAATCATCCCAAGGGCAATGGAACTGGTTAGCAAAAGAGAAGGGTTATCGGGCAGAGATTGGCGATTTGAAGCTACAAATGGATAGTCTGAAATTCGATAATAGCGTACAAGTCGCGGCGGATCGAAGCGAAAAGAATAGATTGATCCAAGAGAACGAAGAGCTTAAGGCCCAAATCCAAAAATTGAGATTGTCTCTCGACGAGCAGCCCAGAAGTCGATCAGACCAGCGGTTGATAAAGGGTTTGAAAAGGGAGATCGCGGAATGGCGAGACAGGTTAGAAGAATCCGAAAAGGTCATGACAGAGTTCAAGGCACGGTGGGGAACAAGAGTAGATAAGCATCGCCGGTGTTTGAACCAATTGAAACGTGACCACGAGAAGACTGTGGCCAAAATAAAGAGGGAGATGGCTACACTCGAGTTTAAAGCAGTTAAGCAGGCCGGGGATTTCCAATCGGAGAGTAGATACTGTTACGACTTGTTGGCCCAAATGAAGGAAGAAGTGCGACAGCTGAGGGATCAGCATATACAGGACTCACAGGTATTCAAGACGTGCAGTGATCAGATAAGACACCTACTCATAGAGAAGAAAAAAACCAGAGACAAGATCAGGGCCATTGCCCATGCCATCATCAGAAGGTGTCGACGGTGTGAAAACATGACCTGTGTTACCGTTCTCCCAGTAGTGATGGGTTATGTCAAACAGACCATGCACGAGTTGGAGCAGCTCGAAAGGGATCTCGCACCTAGAACCGCGAAAAGGCCGAACGATGCCTCGCGAGTCCCTAAGTTGGAAAATTAACCTCTGGCCGAGTCTTGTTTTAGTTAAGCTTTGATGTTTTCCCATATGTTGTTTTCCATTTTTTCTTCAATCAAATAGGGTCAAAGAACCATGGAGTCTGTACTGTTGCTATGTTGTTTGAAGCAATGTGTAATAGCAAATTTTGATAATGAAATTAAGTGACTCCGGAAGAATTTCTATGTGTCTTTACTTTAAGGCAGAACTACGCCTGGTCTGATTCACGCGGGGACGTGATACGTAGGCAATCCCCATAAGATTCGACCGCTTTTTAAATAAAGAAAAGAAAATGTAAATAAAATAAAAACGCGGGGTTTCGCATAATACTCTAAAAAAGAGACGAATGAACAAACCGGGATGACGCATGTGGTTTGAAGCAAAGCATGTAGAAACGGTCAACTGCCTAGGTGCATTGCATCCTCTATGTGTTATGATCAAATCTGTTAAGCTCTAACACTAACAAAGTTTGTTGTTGTCTGATACCAGACAGTTAGTTGTTAAAGAATTCTGGCAACACATTCATACCAAACCAGATCCAAAGGACCGGTAGCAACAAGCATGACCACTTCTGAGAATAGTAATGAGGAAGAAAGGCCGATGAGCCAGTTGCTAAAAGAGGCAATGGAAAAGATTGAGAGGATGGGACTGGAGATGCATGCCATGCAGCTAGCCCTGGCCAAAACGCAAAAGAGCCCTGAGACACTGGGACACGTACCGGAGTACCCTCACTCTGGCCCTTCCACAAGCCGCCCAAACCCCCTCTATCATCAAGAGAGAAGCCCTCATGATTCCCAAGCTCCACCACCCCACCAACCTCTCCCAACATCCAATATTCCCATTTTTGTGGGACCTGCATCAGCCCCTTTGCAGCGAACGACCAGTGAGCCATTGTTTCAGGCTCACGATACACAGTACTATCCCCCTGAGCCTACATTCCACGCACCGGAACCACAGGTTTACAATCCCCATTTGGAAGTACCGGCAGAGGTTGAGAAGCCTGTTAAGGCCCCAGAACAGGATGAAGTGTTAAGAAAGTTCAAAAGCCTGGAGCAATCCTTCAGAAACTTGCACGGGCTGGGCAATCAAGTCAGCGTGGCATACAAAGATCTGTGCCCTTTCCCAGATGTCCAACTCCCGGCTGGGTTCAAGATGCCCAAGTTTGATTTATATGAAGGGCACGGTGATCCCATGGCACATTTGCGGGGGTTCTGTAGCAAAATGAGAGGGGCAGGAGGCAAGGATGAGCTTTTGATAGCTTACTTCGGCCAAAGTCTGAGCGGATCTGCGCTGGAATGGTATACCAGGCAGGATTTCAGCAGGTGGTACACGTGGGATGATCTGGCACAGGCTTTTGCAGGTCATTTCCAGTACAATCTAGAGATAGTCCCTGACCGTCTCACGTTATTGAGGACTGGGAAGAAACCCGGGGAAAGTTTTCGCGAGTTCGGGTTCCGTTGGAGAGAACAAGCAGCTAGGGTCGATCCTCCCATGAGAGAGGGAGAAATGGTAGACTACTTTTTGCAGACATTGGATCCAACCTACTTTGGTCACTTGGTGACAACGGTTGGAAAATCTTTCAACGAGGTAGTCAAAATAGGGGTCATGATAGAAGAAGGTTTGAGGTCGGACAAGATCTTAAACTATTCGGCACTTAAGGCCACGACCCAGGCTATTCAAAGCGGCACGGGAGGTGCGCTAAGAAGAAAGAAAGAAGAGGTTGCCACGATCGAGGCAGGCAGTTGGTCCAGGGCTGGCAGGCCACACTACAACCAACCCAGGCCTCACAGGTCAAACTATCCATACAACCCACCACAAAATTTCTATCCACCTCGAGAACCACATTGTTCCGTACACCAAGCCCAGGTATACACTCAGCCTCCGGTTCGCCCACAATGGCGCGCACCGGCTCCCCAGAACATATATGCACCACCACAAAACACTTACCCTCCACCAAGGGCATATAGAAATCCTTCAGGGGCAGGTTTCCGGGGAAATCCAGATGCCAGAAATGACAGGTTGCGGAAGCAAAGAACCTTCACCGAACTGGGAGAAACCTACACCGCTGTGTTCCACAAGCTGCGGCAATTGGGTTTGGTTAGTCCCGTCCATACTCGGGAACCAAATCCCCCGCCTCAGAATTTGGATCGTTCAATCAGTTGTGAATACTGTTCAGGGATGCTCGGGCACGATACCGAGAAGTGTTGGAAGTTAAGGCATGCCATACAGGATCTTATTGACACCAATAAGATCGAGGTCCAGACACCGGAGACTCCTAACATCAACCAAAATCCACTGCCAGCGCACCACGAAGCTCACATGATTGAGTTGGTATGTGAGGGAGGTGAATTAAGAAAACCCTCACAAACAGTGATGATGATCCAAGCTGCCCCAAAAGAAGTCTTAACCAGGGGAGGAACAAATGCACAGTCGCAGGGAGAAGGTGTCAAGCCGGTAGTATTATGGGGGAAGAACCCGTCCGTCATAGCAAGCAAACCCGAGCCAAGCAAGTTGGTAATACCAGGGATCCTGCCCACACCGGCGGTCGTGTTGATAGGGGTATGTAGAGAACGGGTAACCATAAAGCCGGTGGTCCAACTGCCAATGCTTGACAGCAGGGCTGTCCCCTGGAAATATGAAAAAGCAGTGGTAACGTACCAAGGAAAACAGGTGGAAGAAGTCAGTTGTGAAGCGCAAGGGCTGACTCGATCAGGTCGATGTTTTGCTCCGATGGAGTTAAGGAAAACCAACCCAGTGGCAACCAAGAAGCCAGTGTCAGAAGAAGAGGCCGAAGACTTCCTGAGGAAGATGAAAGTGCAAGACTATTCTGTGGTTGAGCAGCTGAGAAAAACACCTGCCCAGATCTCACTATTGTCATTACTCCTCCATTCCGAGGAACATCGCCGAGCCCTGTTAAAAATATTGAACGAGGCCCATGTACCCAGTGAGATTTCTGTAAACCACCTGGAAACCATTGCCAGCAAGATTTTCGAGGTGAACAGAGTGACATTCTCAGATGATGACCTGCCGGTGGAAGGTACAGAGCACAACAAAGCTCTATACCTAGCTGTCAAATGTGAAGACTCGGTGGTAACCCGAGTATTAGTGGATAACGGCTCAAGCGCCAATATTTGTCCATTATCCACCCTGGACCAGTTAAAGATTGACCATGGAAGAATCCGGGAGAATAGCATCTGTGTCCGAGGGTTTGACGGAAACGGAACAGCCACTGTGGGGGATGTTGTACTTGAACTAACCATTGGCCCGGTCCTGTTTACCATGGAATTCCAGGTATTGGACGCCACGGTATCTTACAATTTGCTGTTAGGACGACCTTGGATTCATGCAGCTAAAGCGGTGCCTTCCACCCTACATCAGGCAGTGAAGTTCGAGTGGGAAAGACAAGAGGTCGTGTTGCACGGTGAGGATACAACATGCACCATGGGCGGAACCATTGTGCCTTTCATAGAGACCACTGATGACAAGGGTCCTTGGGTCTACCAGATTCTCGATACAGGGTCGGCCAACAAAATCTCTGAAGGAGAAATCATCCCGCACCCTAGGGTAGCTGCCGCGACAGTCATGATGGTATCGGAGATGCTGGGTAATGGGTTTGTGCCGGGAAAAGGCCTGGGAGTTGAACTTCAAGGGATAGTCCAACCTGTCTCCCTTCCTAAGAATCTGGAAACTTTCGGGTTGGGGTTCAAACCAACCCCAGCAGACAGGAAGCAAGCGCGAAAAATGAAGAAGAGGGTCTGGTTTCTGCCTAAACCAGTACCACGACTCTCGAGGTCTTTTGTTAAAGCTAGTGCCAAGGGGTCAGCGATCCCAAAGATTCAAGGACCTTTGATCGGCATAAATGAAGACCTGAATCAGAGTTTTGAGAGACTATTCGCGGATGTCAGTGTGGTGGAAGCTGGAGAGGGTTCCAGCAGGGCAGAGATACAATTTGTGGGGCCTGAGGCCAAGACCAACAATTGGACGGTTACTCCTCTTCCTGTCCGAGGGGAGTCTTGGTAGTAGGCTTTGATTAATGTTTTGTTTGTTTGTTTGTTTGATCGGATTATTCAAGGGTGTAATCCCAATTTTACTTTCGTTTTGTAAAAGTGTGAACCCTTTTTATCCTGCAAATTTAATAAAGTTCTTTTCTTTTGTCCCATTTTAATTTCTGGTTTTGTTCTTTTTCTTTCTGAACAGTTCTCTTTTTACTGGTCCTAATGACATGGCATGCACAGCGGATCTTCGACCTAGTCTAATAAATCAATCTGAATCTGACTCAACAATGCAAGAGGTCGTTTGTGATAATGAATCCGAATGTGACGAAGGAGAAGCCTTCGAAGAAATAAATCGAGAACTGTGCCAATTTGAAGAGAAACCCAAGCCTAACCTAAATGACACTGAGGCTGTGAACCTAGGAGACGCTGATATCATCCAAGAGACCAAAATTAGCATCCACATTGAGCCAAATGTCAAAGCAGAATTGATCGAAACTCTCAGGGAATTCAAAGATGTTTTTGCATGGTCATATGATGATATGCCTGGATTGAGCACCAATTTAGTGGTTCACAAATTGCCCACTGACCCGGCATGCCCTCCGGTCAAGCAAAAACTAAGGAAATTTAAAACAGAAATGAGTGTAAAGATCAAAGAAGAAGTGATCAAGCAATTACAATCGAAGGTCATTCGGGTCACTCGGTATCCCGAATGGTTGGCCAATGTGGTACCAGTCCCAAAGAAGGATGGAAAAATCAGGGTGTGCGTCGACTACCGCAACCTCAACAAAGCAAGTCCCAAGGACAATTTCCCGTTACCCAACATTCATATCCTGATCGATAATTGCGCTGGGCGCGAGATCGGATCCTTTGTGGATTGCTATGCGGGTTATCATCAGATCCTAATGGATGAGGAGGATGCTGAGAAGACAGCATTTATTACGCCATGGGGAACCTACTGCTATCGGGTAATGCCGTTCGGTTTAAAGAACGCTGGGGCAACGTACATGCGAGCAATGACTGCTGTGTTTCATGACATGATACACAAAGAAATAGAGGTGTACGTCGATGATGTGATCATCAAATCTTGGCGTCAGGAGGACCATGTGGCAGACCTAAGGAGATTTTTCCAAAGACTCCGGAGGTATGATATCAAGCTTAACCCGGCCAAATGCGCATTCGGGGTTCCATCAGGAAAGTTGCTAGGATTCATCGTCAGTCGACGGGGGATTGAGTTAGACCCATCCAAAATTGAATCCATCCGAGATTTGCCACCGCCAAGGAACAAAACAGAGGTAATGAGTTTGCTGGGTAGACTCAATTACATCAGCAGGTTCATCGCTCAACTCACAGCAACTTGTGAGCCCATATTTCGGCTACTGAGAAAGGATGCTGCAGAAGGTTGGACGACAGAGTGTCAAGAGGCTTTCGACCAAATCAAAGGGTATCTGTCTAATCCACCCGTGTTGGTCCCGCCTAAGCCCGGGAAACCCCTAATCCTTTACCTGACAGTCTTGGAAAATTCATTTGGTTGTGTACTGGGGCAACATGATGACACAGGAAGGAAGGAGCAGGCCATCTACTATCTTAGCAAGAAATTCACAGTGCATGAGGTCAAGTACACTCAACTCGAGAAAACATGCTGCGCCCTGACTTGGGTAGCTCAGAAGTTGAAGCACTACCTGTCCTCATATACTACTTATCTCATATCCCGCTTGGACCCATTGAAGTATATCTTTCAGAAACCTATGCCCACGGGAAGGTTGGCAAAGTGGCAAATTCTGCTCACAGAGTTTGATATCATCTACGTAACAAGGACGGCCATGAAAGCCCAGGCACTAGCAGACCATTTGGCAGAGAATCCCGTTGACGAAAAATACGAGCCTTTAAGAACGTATTTTCCTGACGAAGAGGTGATGCATACAAATGAGTTGGAATTACCCGAGGAACCGGGTTGGAAGCTTTTCTTTGATGGAGCGGCAAATGCAAAAGGGGTGGGAATAGGGGCAGTACTCATCTCTGAAACAGGACGGCATTATCCTGTTACGGCCCAACTGCGCTTCTATTGCACTAACAATATGGCCGAATATGAGGCTTGCATTCTGGGTCTGCGCTTGGCTGCTGACATGGATGTCCAAGACGTCTTGGTCTTGGGAGACTCGGACCTCTTGGTACATCAAATTCAGGGTGAATGGGAAACACGAGATCTGAAGCTCATACCATACCGACAATGCTTGCATGATCTGAGCAAGCAATTTCGATCGGTGAAGTTCAAACACATCCCGAGAGTTCACAATGAGGTTGCAGATGCTTTAGCCACCTTAGCATCAATGCTGCACCACCCTGACAAAATGTATGTTGATCCTCTGCATATCCAAGTCCGTGATCAGCACGCCTACTGCAATACCATAGAAGAAGAAGCAGATGGCGAACCCTGGTTTCATGATATCAAGGAATATCTCAAAATGGGGATATATCCAGAACATGCCTCTGGAGACCAAAAAAGAGCCCTTCGGCGTTTGTCGAATGGTTTCTTCCTCAGTGGAGGAGTATTGTACAAAAGAACCCCGGATTTGGGGTTGTTGAGATGCATAGATGCCGGGCAGGCAACGACGGTTATGGCGGAAGTACATGCCGGAGTTTGTGGGCCACACATGAGCGGATATGTATTGGCAAGAAAGATCCTTCGAACAGGGTGTTATTGGCTAACCATGGAACACGACTGTATCACTTTCGTAAGGAAATGCCATAAGTGCCAGATACATGGAGATTTGATTCATTCTCCGCCAACAGAGTTACATACGATGTCAGCACCCTGGCCGTTTGTAGCATGGGGCATGGATGTCATTGGGCCCATCGAGCCAGCAGCGTCCAACGGTCATAGGTTCATTCTAGTGACCATTGATTACTTCACCAAATGGGTGGAGGCTAAAACCTTCAAATCGGTAACCAAGAAGGCGGTGGTGGACTTTGTTCACTCCCATATCATCTGCAGATTTGGGATCCCAAAAGTGATCATTACGGATAACGGCGCGAATCTTAATAGCAGCCTGATGAGAGAGGTGTGCCAACAATTCAAGATTACACACCGCAATTCCACCCCATATCGTCCCAAGGCGAATGGAGCAGTCGAAGCAGCCAATAAGAATATCAAGAAGATACTACGAAAAATGGTGGAAGGGTCCAGACAATGGCACGAGAAATTACCCTTTGCTTTGTTGGGGTACCGCACTACCGTCCGGACCTCCATAGGCACAACTCCTTATTTGTTGGTGTATGGAACTGAGGCCGTGATACCAACGGAGGTCGAAATTCCATCCCTCCGAATTGTCGCTGAAGCCGGGATTGATGATGATGAATGGGTAAAAGCTCGATTGGAACAGTTGAGCCTGATAGATGAGAAAAGATTGGCAGCAGTGTGCCATGGTCAACTGTATCAGAAGAGAATGGCAAGAGCATATAACAAGAAGGTGCGCCCCAGGAAGTTTGAGGTAGGGCAGCAGGTGTTAAAGAAGATCCTCCCACATCAGGTCGAAGCAAAAGGCAAATTCGCCCCAAATTGGCAAGGGCCTTATATCGTGACCAGAGTATTGTCCAACGGCGCTCTGTGTTTGACAGATATCGAAGGTAGATGTGTCGACATGGCTATCAATTCAGATGCAGTCAAGAGATATTATGCGTAATTTCTTTAATTATGGCAATTTTTGGTTTATTTGTTTGTATTTGGCATTTGATGGATAATGAGATGACGGAGGCAATTCTTTCTTCTATCCAAACACTGTTTAACCCTTGCTTCCCCCTTTGAGCCTTAAGTAATCCTTTCATACCCCTCTTTTGGAATCACTAATGGAAAGGACAAAAAAAAAAAAAAAAAAAAAAAAGAAAAAGAAGAAGAAAAAGAAGATGAAATCATAAAGAAATACAAAACCGTGGGAACTACGTTTGACCTGATTCCTCAAAGAGGATACGTAGGCGCCTCACGGCTCGGTCATAGTATGCATCATAATAAATATAGGATGCATAATGTACATAGTATGCATAATAGACACAGCGTGCGTAATGCACGTAGCACAACATAAAAGTAAAAAATAAATAAATTCCCCAAGCAAGAAAACTGGGGCAGAAGTTATGTTTTAAGTTCCAACAAAGGTTTGATTCCAAAAGTTGTAGCACATCACCCTCCAAGTTGTTTTCATTTTTTTTTTTTTTTTTTTTTAGCCTTCCTTCAATCCCACACCAAAACCAACATCGACATCCAAAAGACCTCCCGATCAATGTTCGAGAGATGCCAAATCCGGCAAATAAGGCCGAGAATGATACACCGATCCCCAGCAAAGAAAAGGATCGTAAGACTGGGAATGAGTTGATAGTCAAAAGAATCTCCAGAAGAGAGGATCATATCTACAACACCCCGATTCCTCGAAAAGAAATAAAATGAGAGAGTCTCATCGGTGAAAACCTTCACAGGCACCGAGAGGCGATGTAAGATGAGGGAAATGAAATGAGAGAGTCTTATTGGTGAAAACCTTCACAGGCACCATAAGGCGCCGGGAGATGAGAGAAAAGAGAGAGTCTCATTAGTGAAAACCCCTCGAAGGGCACTATGAGGCGACAAGATAGAGCAGCGAAACCTACCACATTCGCAACAAGATGAACATCCATTTATCATCCCCAGCAAGTCAGCCCGTCGGACAAATCAATTGATACAAATAGACTGGGTCGGGAATCTATGGTGCATGTCATGATCACGGGGACCAGTTGTGTCATCCAGATAAGTTCTTTTGATTGTCTCCTCCCACAAAAGATTGGTTCAGAAAGATTTTCTCTTTTCCATATCTTTATTTTCTTTTCCTAAAAAAGTGTTCTTTAAAGGATTTTTCAAAGCTTACTACCAGAAACCGAAGGGAAATTCACCCAATGCAGGGTAATACAAACAGTCTTAAAAGGCCGGCCCCAGGCGATGCAGGGACTGTGCTCGGAAATGTTGGAAGAAGTAAGCTCCAAAGGGAGTGGTTTCGGGAGTTAGAAGCAGACTCCCACATCATGTGTTTTAAAAGAAAGCAGAAAAGGGGATAAATTGAAAACCATATCCCCAGCAGGCTAGAGATCCCCAACAGGCAACTTTGCCTGCCAACCCATTATGGGGACAAAGAGCAAGAAAAGGGGAGAGAGAAAAATGGCTCGCCAGAAAGGCACCCTCTACCCCCACGATTAAAACTGACTAAAACCTTTTGTCTTTTGCAGGAGAGCAAAGAATTGATGACGGCAACAAGATGCAATGCCATGGAAGTTACCAAAAACCGGGGCAGAAAATTTTCTGCCGATTGTCGAAAATTTTCTCGGAAGAACGGGGAAACAATTGGAATACTTTTAAGTTCTAGGTCGCCCACCAGTATAATGCGGGAATACTTTTAAGTTCTAGGTCGCCCACCAGTATAATGCGGGAATACTTTTAAGTTCTAGGTCGCCCACCAGTATAATGCGGGAATACATTTAAGTTCTAGGTCGCCCACCAGTATAATGCGGGAATACTTTTAAGTTCTAGGTCGCCCACCAGTATAATGCGGGAATACATTTAAGTTCTAGGTCGCCCACCAGTATAATGCGGGAATACTTTTAAGTTCTAGGTCGCCCACCAGTATAATGCGGGAATACATTTAAGTTCTAGGTCGCCCACCAGTATAATGCGGGAATACTTTTAAGTTCTAGGTCGCCCACCAGTATAATGCGGGAATACATTTAAGTTCTAGGTCGCCCACCAGTATAATGCGGGAATACTTTTAAGTTCTAGGTCGCCCACCAGTATAATGCGGGAATACATTTAAGTTCTAGGTCGCCCACCAGTATAATGCGGGAATACTTTTAAGTTCTAGGTCGCCCACCAGTATAATGCGGGAATACATTTAAGTTCTAGGTCGCCCACCAGTATAATGCGGGAATACTTTTAAGTTCTAGGTCGCCCACCAGTATAATGCGGGAATACTTTTAAGTTCTAGGTCGCCCACCAGTATAATGCGGGAATACATTTAAGTTCTAGGTCGCCCACCAGTATAATGCGGGAATACTTTTAAGTTCTAGGTCGCCCACCAGTATAATGCGGGAATACTTTTAAGTTCTAGGTCGCCCACCAGTATAATGCGGGAATACATTTAAGTTCTAGGTCGCCCACCAGTATAATGCGGGAATACTTTTAAGTTCTAGGTCGCCCACCAGTATAATGCGGGAATACATTTAAGTTCTAGGTCGCCCACCAGTATAATGCGGGAATACTTTTAAGTTCTAGGTCGCCCACCAGTATAATGCGGGAATACTTTTAAGTTCTAGGTCGCCCACCAGTATAATGCGGGAATACATTTAAGTTCTAGGTCGCCCACCAGTATAATGCGGGAATACTTTTAAGTTCTAGGTCGCCCACCAGTATAATGCGGGAATACATTTAAGTTCTAGGTCGCCCACCAGTATAATGCGGGAATACTTTTTCTAGGTCGCCCACCAGTATAATGCGGGAATACATTTAAGTTCTAGGTCGCCCACCAGTATAATGCGGGAATACTTTTAAGTTCTAGGTCGCCCACCAGTATAATGCGGGAATACATTTAAGTTCTAGGTCGCCCACCAGTATAATGCGGGAATACTTTTTCTAGGTCGCCCACCAGTATAACGCGGGAATA
The DNA here is from genome assembly GCF_000393655.2 of Nicotiana sylvestris. Lineage (NCBI taxonomy): Eukaryota > Viridiplantae > Streptophyta > Magnoliopsida > Solanales > Solanaceae > Nicotiana > Nicotiana sylvestris. Next base: position 87,962,641 of record NC_091067.1, read on the forward strand.
CATTTAAGTTCTAGGTCGCCCACCAGTATAATGCGGGAATACATTCAGCTCTAGATTTTGGAATCAGTCACCCCACCTGAAGACGGAAGGTTACGACAGAGATCCCCAAACGGGAAACAATAAAATCCTCAGCACCAAGAAGCAGACAACTGCAAAAGCAAGCGCACATTCAAAGGGAAGAAGGAACGCGTCTCAAAAGAGCAGTTTGGGAACGCTATGGCATGCCCAACATAACAATTCTGATGAAAAGCCATACCACTGAGGAAACCATTGAAAGATTTAAAGAAGAAAGTCGTATCCCCAGCGGGTCAAGCAAAGTGACGAAAACTGGCATTCAAACGTCAGCGAAGGATCAGCATCATCTCCAAGTTCACAAAATACAGGCGTCAGAGGAAAGCATTAGCCGACAAGAAAGCAAGACAACAAGAACAAGTGGGAGATAGATGAGACCTCATACTCTAGCTTAACTTCTTGTTTTTCCTTTTAGAGCAATGTAATAGGGAGATCGGTTGAGCAGTAGCATCCTACAGCAGCATGCAACAGCGCACAACAACAGCAAGCAATACAGTCACATGGTAGTCCCAGCTACCAAAATTTCCCGAACTACATTGACCTGATTCCTGTTCAGCCCAGGATATGTAGGAAACCTCCGAAGCAAAGGTTCGGTCAAATCTTTTTCAAAAATGCTTCACACGGAGTATTCGGACGGGCAAAAATCGCTCGCTTTATCTTTGCGCGAAAACCCTTCGTGTCTCCGTGCAAAGAGGGGCAGCTGTAAGCACGTGATTTTTGCTTTACGGACATTCGCTCCAAAAGAAAATAAAAATAGTGACAAATGGCTTCGTTGTACAATTGTTCGAGTTTTCATGTGTTGTTAGTCACTTGTGGATCTGTCCATTCTTTTTTTTTTTTTTGCATTTAATCATTAACAAACAAAATACAAAATATATGTATTAGGATGGTTAAACCATAATTCGGTCAGTAAAAGAAAATTCAAAAAATATATATGTGCACCGTTCGCCCTAGGCTCTTAGCTAACCTACGTAAATATTTTTGTGATAATTGTGTTAAAATGTTGCATTGTTGTTTAATTCCGTTACCTTATTATTTGTTATTTTTATTTTGTTTAAAAGAAAAGAAAAAATAATAAGAAAGAAAACAAAAGCAAAAGAGTAGGGAAAATCGGTTTGGGCCAAGAAATGAAACAAAATAGGCCCAAGACCAGGACACAGATCCAGTCCAAACACAGGCTGCCCGGACACGTCCCAAACGACGTCGTATCAGCGCCTCAATCTGAGCCGTTGATTCATGGCAATCAAACGGTCCAATACAGCCCCTGCTAAGTCGAAACGACGTCGTTTCAGGCAAGTTAATCTGGGCCGTTCATTCCCATTGATCCAACGGATCCAGGCCTTCCTCTAAACCCGTCAACATGACCCGATCCAATCCCCTACCCGGTCATAACCCACTATCATCTCCCGAACGACGTCGTCCCTCCTCAATGGTTAGATCCTGGCCCTTGATCTCAATTGATCCAATGGCCAGGATCTAAACCCTCAATACATATATAAACCTAACCCCCTTACCCCACGCCCCAAGCCACACCCCCCCCTCGGCCACTATTCACCATCTTCCCCAGGCTCCCTTTCCTCTCAAACCCTAGCAGCCTAGGTTTCCCACCATAAGCCTGGCAACCACAGTTCCGATGACCACCAAAATAACACCCCCGATGCACCCGACCATCCTGAACACGAATCCACTAACCACAAGCCTCGAATCACTTCCGTTCGTCTCGAATCTTCGTTTGAAGATTTGAGTCGAACCTGGACCTATGCCAAACCACCCCATCTTCATGCTAGACACTCTCCTGACCTTCCTCGTGACCAAACCAAGCTTGGTTTGGTCCGAATCCACCCACAACTCCCAAAAATCCAGATCTGGAAATCCAGACTTCTGAAGCACATGCACCTGGGGAACCCGGCCAGTTTTGACATAGGTTTGAGGTCTAATAGACCTTAACCAAGGTGTTCTCATGTGAGAACACCCTGATTAAGGTTTGTTCGGCCTCAAAGGTTCGAAGTCGAGTTTGATTTGGGTCTGTTTGGTTTAAACATTTTGGTAAGTTTTCCGTTCTTTTGTTTTATTTCCAAATAAGTTGTCAGCATATCTCTTTGTGTTGTTTGTTATTTTGTTACTTCTTCCAGATTTCTTTCATCTCTGTTAAAGACCCTTTATTTGGTCGATTGTCTTCTGTTTGTTCTGAATACACTCTGTGATAAACATGATCGTCAGTTAGATTAATCGTCAAAGGAACTAATTCATATAGGCCCAGTAATTTAATAAAAGTTGTCTGATACCCTTTAGGTCCCCGAACGTGTTGTTTATATGAGCGACTGATTATTACCTGCTATAATTAGTATAGTCGACTCGATAAATGTCGTCGATTAGTTTTCTATAACTAATGGATCGAAGGAGCTAGGAGTTTCACATAACTAATTAAACTCGGACACTGGCTGGATGACCTAGTAATGTTTGAAATGGTCTGTTGGCATTATAAAAATGACTAAAAGGGTTCAGTCTAGGCAGTCCTGAGTTCGAGTTTTCATCAGTGCAAAAATGCCCTAATGCTGCAATAGGCAGGGGCAGTAATAATCAAGGTTAACGGGGGTATTCTGGGGTGTTTAAAAAGAACAGAAGTAATTAGTTTAAGTGAGCTGACAAAAAGGGTACTAACTTAGGATTAAACTAATACCAATGGGGGAACAAGACACAAGGGTATGGGGGCTCAAAATGAATAAACAAATGAGCCCATAATTCTGGATTAAACAAAACCAGGCGTGGGGAATAAAGGGAGCTGACACCAAGCATGCTGAGCATGGGCTTAAAGAGTATGGGCATTCTGCCAATTGGCAGGCAGGGCAGCTCAGCTGTAATGGTGCATTTGGCCTATAAATAGGCCATTTGATAACTAAAACAGGGGCTGAAGTTTAAGGGTCTTAGGCTGGACATTTTTGAGTCTGGAGAGAAAGAAAAAAAAAAACAAAAAGAAAATTTCAGAATATTGTAACAAAACACTGTCTGAAAACTGCTTAGGAGTTCAAGTTAGCCAAGCTGTCTTTGCTAATTGTTGTTGGTTATTTGCCGAGCTGTTTGTGATTGTTGAACTGCTGGTGCTGTTATATTGAATACTCTGGTTTTCTGTTGGTTCATCATTCTGTTTCTGGGACTGCTTGTTTGTTGCTCGACCACTTGTGAGCTTCATCATTGTGGCTGGTTGTTGTTGCTGTGTTGTTGGTGTTATCTGCTGTTGCTGTATTCACTGCATATTGCTTAGCTGATCATTCCTTTCTTCTTTGTCCTCCTTACCAGGTACACAATCGATACCACTAATGTAACTGAGAGTTTGAACATAAATGCAAAAGAGAGGACCTGCAGATTGTTTATATACACGTGGACTGTTGTGTTAAATGTCATGTAGTATATAGTAGTTACATTTTTGTTTGGATAATAGAAGTAGCCTACATGCTTAGTGTATCAATGCAGGTTAATGCATGCTAGTCATGTATGTGTGCTGTTAGGTGAAAAAAAACATTCCCAGTGTAATAAGTTGTACCTTTAGACTTAGTCTGAGGGTGTAATATATTCTCTAATGTAAGCCAAATAGGAAAACTATCCACTTTAGTTAAAATTCTTTCTCCTTTTGCCAGATTGTCCCATATAAATTGATAAACTCATTTCACAGAACAAAGAATCAGTCCTAGGCCTCAATCTCATGAAGGCCGAGCCCAAATCGAAACAAATCAGTTAGGCCCATATCGAAAAAGGGGGCCTAAGTCTGGCCATCTCGCATGAGCTAGGTTTGGGCCCATAATTTTCGGCTAGTTATCCATAATCGCAGTCACATTTTATTATTCTGTAAAAGCATTTTAAATCCTGTTATAAGTAAACTCGCAATCATGTAATTAATTAGGACTGTCTACCGTTTTCAATTGATAGAGACGAACACGACAAGAAACGTAGTTGCTATAGGATATCCTTTTAAAATAAGAACGAGATGAGCCTCGATGAAAATAAACAAAACACGCAGATGCGGGGCCCTTGTTAAATGTAAATCATTGAAGCATTTAGTTTCCCGGACGGGTTGTTTAGCAAATCTCACAACCTTCCTAAAATGACAACACGTTAGTCTCTTTAGGATACGCTTTAATAAACTTTACCTTCTTAAACTCGGGTGCACATTTATGTGACCCAAATCCAAATCTCGACGGATTCGAAATGCCTCTCTAATCACGGGTACATTGACTGTGACGTGGTTCGAGATGCATGTCCATGACGTTGCAAATTCATTAGAAATAAAGAACGAGGTGAGCCTCGCCAAATAAAAATACAAATTGCGGGGCCCTCAATAAATATTGCTTTAAAAATTGTTTAGGCTTCGGGATGGACCGTTTAGTAAAATTCCACGGTCCTACCCAAAATAAATACGCTAGTCGCTTTAGGCGCGCCTTTAATAATTTAATTTCCTTAAACTCGGGTGCACATTGATGTGACCCAAATCCAAATCTCAACGGAGTCAAAGTGTGTCGACGACCACGGGTACATTGATTGTAACGCGGTTCGAGATACATTTTCACAACGTTGCAATTCTTGATAAAAACAGTAAATGATAAAAGCGGTTAAAAGTTAAATTTTGCACATAAGTTCACACTTGTATAAAATCAGATAATCAAGCCGAATATAACAGTTGAGCGACCGTGCTAGAACCACGGAACTCGGGAATGCCTAACACCTTCTCCCGGGTTAACAGAATTCCTTATCCGGATTTCTGGTACGCAGACCATAATATAGAGTCATTCTTTTCCTCGATTCGGGATTAAAATTGGTGACTTGGGACACCCTAAATCTCCCAAGTGGCGACTCTGAATAATTAAACCAATCCCGTTTCGATTGTCCTTTAATTGGAAAAAACTCCCCTGCGCCCCCGCGGGCGCGTAAAAAGGAGGTGTGACACATATTCAACTAGAGGTAGGTTCAAGTTGGATCTTCTTCCTCCATACCCATCAATTGTTTCATCAGTAGCTCTCAGAACTGCTTCAGCAGCTGCTCGTGCAGTTCCTTCTTGTAATTGGTCTGCTTCCCTTGTAGCCAAATCAAATCCATCATCACCGTTTTTAGACATGTGTTCTTGGGTAGAAAGTTGCCCCAAGAAATATCCGGTGAATCCTCTTTCTTTTCTCAGTAATCACAGGTGTTTTTCCAACTCGGGTTCATAAGGTATCACTTCATTTGAAGAAGATCGACTCATACATCAAAGAAATTAAGCATGTTACCTGCACACAAGTGAGAAAACGTGAATACAAAAAAATAAAATTGGTTCCTAAATTAGAATCAAAAATTATTTTAAACAGTATTGATTACATATCCCCAGCAACGTCGCAAAAAATTCTGGATTGAACTTAAATAATATTCAAATAATCTTTAGTTAATTGCTATCCATGAGGATTAACACTTTGATTGAAATTAATATGAACTATGAGTAACTACTAAAATTAAGGCAACTATCAATTGATCACGGAAGACAAGAGTTGAGAAACACAAAAATATCAGTGGGAGAAGTAAGGGCAATTGACTAGACAGGTGCAAGATAACTAACTCCGGGTTCAATTCTTGAATTAGTTCACTTCTAAAATACTATTGATTCTCACGAATTCACCAGATAGTTAGATTACACTTGAAGTTAAGGTTCCTCTTTCGATTAAACTTTAAATTCCAGAATTAATCCAATCGAACCACTATGGACAACCGCTATGGATATAATGATGGTTTTAGTCCAAAGGATAACTTCTCATGAATATTTCTCTATTTTCTAGTTCGATTAATAATTCAAGAGCCTCTTTCGATTATCTAGATGAATCACAAATTTAAACTAGAGCATAAGATGCAAAGAAATTCAATACAAACTCCTCTTCCGATTAAGAATCGAATCCCTAATCAAATCATCAATACACCATGTCTGTCAAAACCCTAAAGAAAAATTACTCCATAGCAGTAGGAGAAATTGTCACAGATAAAATTAAATAAAAAATATGAATTCAATCCAAACTTAGGTATTGAGTTGATTGAAGAATGATGAATTCTTGAGCCTTGGAGTCTCCGGTGCTTTTCTAATCTTTCGTAGGTCAAAAGTCCCCTTAAAGTCGTATTTTTGGTGTATTTATACCATGTTGAAACGGATCGGGACGGGACTATCCTTTCTAAACTGAAGTGAAAAAACTTGTCAGCGAAAATTTATAGACGTGACGCGCTCTGTGGCAGATGCCGCACCGTCAGGAAGTTCAGAGAGGTTGAATTCTGTCAAAGATCTCCAAATACCCTGCTGCCCCGTGCCTCACAGTGCCCCATGCGATGCGATAGTGCAATTTTTTCAGTGGAAACTTTTCTCACTTTTTGATATCCAGACATGGTCCTCGACCTCCGAACGCATTCTCGGTTTAATTTCTTGTGCTTTTACTCGGACTTCAAAGCTCCAAATTATCCAATTTAGCTCCAAAATATCTTCTTAAATCGAAATCATATCGTACAAGGCATAATACACATAATAAGTGCAAATAATCATCAATTAAGCTCAAATATTAATTAAGTGTAGTAATTAGAGTACAAAATACAGCTAAAATACGGGTTCCTAGCCTACCATCTATGAGCCACATTCCCTTTCTTGTGCTTGAAATAATTAATGATTTCTTGAACAATAATGGCATTGTCCGAGGCCAATTTTTTTTTTTTTTGAAAAATGGATTGAGTAAGACTAATAACACGGTCTAATAGTGGGTTAAGATGATTAACAAGAATCTTGGTAATGATTTTATATATTTTACAGTGACTAGTTGGACGATATTGAGTAATAATGGCAGCATTATTAACTTTTGGAATAAGACAGAAAAGTGTTATTGACATCCTCTGGAATATTACCAGTGGTAAATGCATTTTGACAGAAAGTTATAACTGACAAGCCCACTATGTGCCAGTATTTTTGAAAGAAATAAGGATGTAAAACATCTCGACCTGGTGCCTTGAAGGGATTGAGAGATTGGATCGCTAGAGAAATTTCACTTTTTTCTAAAGGTTGAGTAAGCTGACATATCTCTGAAGATGATAATGGTACATAGTATGAGTTATGGCCAGCCATCGAGGAATATGGTTGACTGGTGGAGAATAATTCTATGTAGCACATGAGTCTAGTTTGATGGATTTGTGATTGGTCAAAACACTACTTTCCCACACAATCTTGAAGAGCGGTAATATGGGTTCGACGACGGCATTGTAATATTGTGAGGTGAGAAAAATTTGGTATTAGCATAGCTATCGTTGATCTATTAAACTCGAGATTTAAGTTTCCAGAAATCTTCTCCAAGGCGAAGAATGTTATTATAAACATGGATAAGTGTTTTTTTACATGTATTGTAAGAAGACACTAGAAGAATATGTAGGCGAAGATCAAATACCATCCAAACGATCAAGAATCGTTTGTTTTTTCTTGAAAATATTATCGATAGTATGTCTATTCCATTCTTAGATAGCTCCATAAAACAAGTAATGGCAGGTAAGAGGTCTAAGTTGTTATCCCAGCAGTGTTTTACAATATGGGAAAATTCATGGTGAGATGTCCACATAGTTTCAAACCAAAAACTTATAGTTGGCGATAAAGTGGGTGGTTCCAAGGATAATAATAAAGGAAAATGGTCTGAATGTGTACGAGGCAAGTGACAAACTGTCGCTTCAGGAAAAAGGTTAAGCCAATCATAATTTAAAAAGAGTCTATCAAGTCTTTCTAGAATTGTGTATCGGTGTTTGCGTTTATTTATCCAAGTATAACGACTGCCTTTGAAACCAAGATCAACTAACTGACAAAATAGTTAAGGCACCCAACAAACCGATCAACTCTACTATTATTTATAGGTCTGTCGCCACATTTTTCAGTGGACGTAAGAATATCGTTAAGGTCGCCACAAATTAACCATGGGCCTTTATAGTAATCAAATAAACACATTAAATTATTTTATAATATATTTCGATTAGCATATATTGAGCTAGCATAGTAGCAGAAAATAACCATTTGTGAGGATTATGTAATACTTGGATTATGACATGTACTTTCTGTTGAGTCATTGCGATTACATCCACATTCAAAAGATTGTTCTGTCATAGAAAAAATATATCACCAGCCTGCCACTCAACAGGAACTTCATGGTAGATGGTAAAATTAAAGTTCAAGCATAAAAACTGGTGTTCTTGCAAATGTGTCTCAACTAGGACCACGAGAGCAGGTCGTTGATAGTTAAGTAGAGAACACAAGTATGATGGTTCTTGGAGCATTACTAGGATCTCTTGCCCATTGATAGTGAGGCAAAATATTATTGAGTAACCCGTCAGGCCATCTCCAACAATAACCCTAGGTGCAGGTTCAGAGTCATGTTAGGAGTGATGTAAAGTGAAAGAGGGTTGTTTAGAGGTGGTGGTGGAGGGGGAAGACACATCCGTCATCATGACGGGAATACGAGTAAAAGTGGTGGCAAGGTTTCTTTGTGTAAGAGCAAAGCAAATAGTTAAGGAATGATTTAATAGAATGATGGAAGGACTAACTATTTGCGACTTTGGTTGTTCTTGATAGGTTTGTGCATAATTTGGTGAATAACGAATTACAGTACCGAATTCAGAAAATTTGATTTTTGGTATTTGGTATGGTATTTGGTTTAAGTTTTAAAAAAATTTGGTATTAGGTATGGTATTTGGTATTTAAAAAAATAACACCAAAATATCAATACTGTACTGAAATATATACTAAGCTACATAATACACATATTATTGATTATTACAACATACTATGTTGCATAATACTTTTCTTTGGCATTCATGATGAGGCTGACACTAAAACCCCTAAACTTATTTAGGAAAATAAAGGAACAAGTTAGGCTGCAGATTCTGAGTCTTATTCTTTAGGTTGCCAAGCACGTTAACATAAACTTTTTATGATTTTAGAATGTTTCTTACAAGTGTAATAATATTGCATCTATTGGATTAGTCCTTGTTGTATTATCTAAGTTTAGAAATTATCTGTAAGCAAGTAATAAGATATTTTTAATGATCAGATTTATTCCTTTATGTACCTTTTTTCTCTTTATGGATTAATACTTGCTAATTTTGGACAAAGATTTTGTCAACATTAATATTCAAACCTAACAAACCGAAGTTACCGTACAGAATAAATCGAAATCGAAAGGAGAGAAGTAAAACCACACTGAATTGAATTACGTACGGTATTGGTATAGTATTTTAAAAAACAGAATACCGAAAATATTGAACCGAAACCAATCTAACCACCTTGTTCGCTTTGGCAGTATCATGTGACATACTCTTATGGGACCGGGTCGTTCACCTCGACAGAATATATATTTTTATGAGATCGAGTCGTTTGCCTCGACAGAGTATATATTCTTATGGGATCGGGTCATTCGCCTCAACAGAGTAAACTATTCTTATGGGATCGGGTCGTATACCATAACGGGATGTCACAACATCACTTTTATAGGATCGGGTTGTTTGCCTCGACAGAATCCTGCGTAATATTCGATAAGAACTTAGCGTATCTATGATTTTATCTAACTTGAGACGTGATATTTTAGTGGTTATTGACCTGACATACATTCCACTAGCGGTAATATTCGGTACTCAAGGATTTTGTATTTACTCATTTGTTGAAGATCATTTTTATGTATATATATATATATATATATATATATATATATATATATATATATATATATACATAAAAATGATCTTCAACATTTGCCTTTACTGTTTCTCTTGCCATGCTCCATACTTGTCTACTTTTATTGTACCTGATTTATTGGATCACTAGTAAGTGTCGATGTCTACCCCTCATCAATACTTCTTCGAGGTTAAATACTTATTGGGTACGCGTTGATTTACGTACTCATACTACACTTCTGCACTAATAGTGTAGGTACTGAGACAGGTATATTTGATGGTCATCTTAGCGCATATGCGCAACTGCTGAGAAGACTTTATGGTGAGTTGCACTCTATGTTACGATCCATAGCACACTGAGTCCCTGTCTTATCTATTTACTGTATTCTGACTATTTTCTGTTCCAGACAGTCATTATAGTAGTATTGTATATTCTAGTAGATGCTTATGCACTTGTGACACTGGGTTTTGGGGTTTCTAGTGGATGTTCACAGTCTTACCTAATATTATTAATACTTTATTTTATGTATCATTCATACTCTGTATTTTGGTAAAGAAAGTATATTTTCATGAGTTCAAGATTTAACTCTATTTATTTAATGAAATTTCTAATTTCAAACATTAAAATGGATATTCATTTTGGAGATTCACCCGTTGTCTTGCCTAACAGCATGGTTGCACGCTATCACAACTTATTTATAGAAGTAAGGTCGTGACAGCTTAGTATCAGAGCACTAGGTTCACTCAGGTCTCATGAGTCATGAGCAACTCTAGTAGAGTCTTGGGGATCGATAGGAAAATGTCTGTATTTATATTCGAGAGGCTACAGGGCTATTAGGAGAACTTCCCTTTCTTGATTCCTTCCTACTCATTCGAACACGATGTGAAACACTTGATATCAGTTAGGCATCGAGGAGTGGTGGTGGTGCTACAGGTGTGGTGCAAGATGTTTTTCCCTGCATTTTGAGGGTAGATTGTTATCATTGCCTCGTGAAAGGGTGTTCGATCATTCAGCCGGTGTTTGTGTTGCCCATGGTTTTTGTCACGCCCCAAACCTAGGGAGGCGTGGCTGGCACCGATGCTGTACTGGCCCGAGCGAACCACTCTGTAACTCATTTTTTTCTTCTGAAACTATCATGGGCCAACATGGCCACAATTCGTGATATATAACTATATGTAGACCATAACTCTATATCAATGAAACATCGTTCTTAAAACATGAGTACATATGAGCCGTCAAGGCCTCTGACATACTATAAAAAATGAACCTCTGTCTACAAAGCCTCTAAGATTATTTGACATCAAATGGGACAGGGTACCGGCCTACCCATAAGTCTGTAGCAAAACTCTGACACGATGACTCATAGACTCGACTGCACTCCGAATGAGGTGGAATCTTACCGATCATTCGCTGAATGCCAATCTCGTCTACTATGAGGGCTCGTCAAACTGATTATCTATACCTGCAGACATGAATGCAGCGTCCCCAATAAAAGGACGTCAGTACGAATAATGTACTGAGTATGTAAGGCAGAACTGAAATATAACAATAAGTCAACATTAATTGAAGACATATAAAAATTAACCCGAGTCTCTGAAGTGCCATCATATATGCATACTTATCATATATATATATATATATATATATATATATATATATATATATATATATATATGCTTCTTTTTGAGACTTATCCATATGTATAATGCATGACTGCCCAACTGATAAGTGGCAACTGCTCGGCCGGCCGTAGCGCGGTGGTAAATGCATGACTGTCCGACCGGCCGTAGCTCGATGGAAAATGCATGAAGATGCATGTATCACTATATTATAAGCATTAACATATCTATCATATACCTCAATAGGGACTTAAGGACATACTTAGGCATGCTTGAATATTATTTTACAGGAATAAATAACATAGAAATCCTTAACTGCTAAGAGTAGAAACTCTTATGAAATAGCATTACGTTTACGTTTACTTGGGTCATACCAAAATAAGGAAGGATTAGTCTTAACATATCTGAGCCAATTCTCTTGGAAAGATTACGCTATACTCCCTAAAATTTGCAAAAATCTCACGCCATATTGACAAGGTGGAGCCAAAACTTTTGGTCTAGTGACTGTTAGACATCTCAGAAGTTTCAGTATACGGAAACCAATAAACTGCAACATTTTTCAATAATGTACCACTCTACTACAGTATAAAGATGCTCAAAAGTATGAAATAGAACACTAAGGTGCAGCAACTGGTTCAATTAAAGAACAGAGGTCATCGGAAATTCATATGTATATATAAACCCCTTACATTAAATCCCTTTATATTTCCTCATTGGTATACAATTTGAAGCCTGGCAAACTCAACTGCTCTTCCTCTCTTGAGAGCAATACCAAACAAAGCAAACAAAATAATTCCATTTCTCAAGCTACTTGTGCTAATAGTGTATTTATTTATTTGAATGATGATAGCAATCAACTATAAGCCAGAAAGCTTGTCAAACTATGACAAAATGTCTTTATATATATTAACTGAAACGTGTACAACTTTTAAATACTGTTGCCAAATATCACATTTCTAAGCTTGCTACATAATATAATGACTTTAAGAGTCACTAATTTGAAAGGGAGGGCTTCCACGTTAGGCCTTATAGGTTTTATCCAAACTTTTAATTAATTTCCCACTAAACATTATTAATTACCCGATTATCCACATAACTAAGAATTATCTCAAAAACTTTCTCATGTGTATAACTTAAAGCATATTCGAAAGTAGTAATATTAATAACTATATAAAAACATATTTTTCAAAAAAAAAAATTGTACAATAAATGTCTCACTCAAATTAAATACCATATCAAATGTATCTAACGGTATCAATGTTGTTAAACTTACGGGGTCTTAATCCTTCAAGCTCATAAGGATTACTATGACTTATCCTAATTATTAAAGTACGGGATGTAACATCCTTCCCCCCTTTAGAACATTCGTCCTCGAATGTTAAATCTTAGAGATTTACAAAATTTTCACTAGGGTCTCCTCTGTGAATTAAACTAAAACCCAAACTATATCTGAAGTCTCGACTATTCACATGCTTTTGTACTTGGGGCGTGACACTTTCGAGGCTATATGCAGTGCATTGTGATGTTTCTCACATTATTCGCTGATCTCGCCCAAATCACACCTCAAATTAGAGTTGTGAAGCGGTCGATTGCAATAATAATTACCCAACTAGGAGTCGGGATCGAATCCACATGGAGCGTAGATGGGATTAGTGGTATATATTTGAACTAAGCGCATAAAGTGTCTAAGTTTCACTTCCACAAACTTTGTTTGATTCTACTTCTAAATTATACTGTGGTTTGCAAATATAAAATATGAAACTAGAGAATAATGTTTGTGTGGCTGTTTTTCAAATATGTAAAAGATCTAGGGCTGTGACTTCCACCTATGTGTTTACCAACGGGTTGTGGTCATTAGAGCGAGTTTCGTTGGTTGGGGTGTATTATATCAATCAGCACATAATTGCCCACTCAATACCTCTCCAAAAGAGAGTGGTTTTTGCCCAATTTGGCTTTCTCAGGCCCAAATGGGTATTGCACAAAATAAATTATAAATGATCAAGCCGGGTCTTACTATCTCTAGGTTCAACCCTTTAATTGGGACTATCAATCTCTTGAGTTCATCTCAATTTCTTATTAGCCAAGTTTTTCTAGACTAAGTCTCTCTTTCTCAAGTAGAGACTAAGTCAAATAGGCTTGAATCAATGTTTGCAACCATCAATTCTACAATTATAGCAAGAACTAGGCTAAATATTACACACCCAATCATAAACAAGCCCTAAATCAAACACCGACTAGGTACCCACACTAGGGCTGGATTACTAACCCTAACTAGAAATTTAGCTACTCATAGTGGGTAATGAACAAAACAGAGAAGAAATAATAATTAAACACATATTGAAAGATTAAAAGACATAAATCTAATGTTTGATCACTAAAGTAAGCTAAAGTTGCTAAAACCAGTAAAGAAAAACGGCTACATGTGTTTGGATATTCAAAACTTGACCAAAATTCGTCAAAAAGGACTATTTATAAACAGCTAGAAATTTTGGACAAAAATGCCCTTTTGGAGGTTCTGCTGCCACACAATTCCATGTACGGTCCGCACTTCTTCTTCAGTCTTGACAGGAGCTTGGTCTACGAACATATAATTTTGGATTGTGGCCGCATGTTGCTTGTACTGCGGTTCGCACAATAGTGAGTGCGACCGCACAGGCCCTTTCTGCAGACCGCACAAATCTGAGTGCAGCCGCATGGCTGACTTCTGCGGCCGCACAATAATTGTAAGGTCCGCATATCTTTGAAGCTCGAATTGGGACTTCTCTGATCTTGAACTCTTTGTGGCTTCTACGACCACACAATAATTGTGTAGTCCGCACATTGCATTAGACCCCTGACAGGTTTCACTTCACTTTCTGCGGCCACAGAGAGAATTCCGCGGTCCGCACATTGTGTCTTTTTCTTGCTTTTTATTCTTGAGTTCACTTTACTCTTTTTTGAGTTGGATTTCATCTTTATGGCTCATTTTCCAATACTCCTGCATTTAAGCACATTTCATCAATTTTCGAGAATACAATTAAGCACTTTTGGACTAAAACGAAAGTAAAAAGGCGCTAATAAGTAGTCAAAATCCTCACTTATCAACTCCCCCAAAACTTAAGTTTTTGCTTGTCCTCAAGCAATTAAAGTAATTCCCACATCCCCGAACTAAGAGTTTTTCCAACTATGCTAAGGTGAATCAAACACACATCAATTGGGACCAACAATTACCCACAACTCTTATGAATTATCAACACGATAATGATTTGACTTTTTAAGCACAATAGTTCTAATGTGACACTAGAGCATCAATAGTTGACTTTATTCATCAAGGAAGCTCTCTCTTTCATTGTCACAACCCGGAATTCCCACCCTCGGGAGTCGCGATGACGCCTACTCGTAGAAACTAGGCAAGCCACAAATATAAATTCCTAACTCCTTTATTTTTAATCCTTTTTATCAAGCATAACATCAAGCGTTAAATATTAAAATAACAACGGAAATAAGGAATTAAAGCGGAAGATTTAAATTAAATAAGCTGAACAATAATACGGAAATCAACATATGCCTCTACCCAAGAACTGGTGTCACATCACTCACGAACTACTAAGAGTACTAAATACAACTGTTTGAAAAAATATAAATTGTTTGTCTCAAATACATGAGATAACAAAATGAAGTATAGGATAGAGGAGACGTCGGGCCTGCGAACGCCTACAAGGCTACCTCGGTGTCTCGGTGGACTGAAGGCTGGCTCCTGTGCTACTGCTGATGTCCAATACCTAGATCTATGCAAAAGAGCACAGAGTGTAGTATCAGCACAACCGACCCCATGTGTTGGCAAGTGCCTAGCCTAACCTCAGCGAAGTAGTGACGAGGCTAGGACCAGACTGCCAAATAACCTGTGCAGTTCAAATATATATATACATGTATAATGGAAAAGAAATATAGGAAATAACCAGTCAGTGTGGGAAGGGAAAAACATGTTGGGGGAGGTAACAGTTCCAAATAGAAAACCTCAATAAAAGGAAGAAGCAACAAAGCCAGAATGTCAACAATAATCAGAAATCAACAATTTGCACGACATCACCCTTCGTGTTTTTACTCTCGTCCTCACCCAAACAATATCAATAACAAAAATGTGCACGACATCACTCTTTGTGCTTTTACTCTCGTTCTCACCAAACAATATCAATAATAAAAAATGTGCACGGCATCACCCTTCGTGCTTTTACTCTCTTTCCTCACCATATAGTCAATGAATATCAGTACGGAATGGTACATCGTACTACACGGCATCACCCTTCGTTCTTTACACTCTTTCCTCACAATAGCAAACAATGCACGGCATCACCCTTCGTGCTTTAACACTCTTTCCTCACAATAGCAAACAATGCACAGCATCACCCTTCGTGCTTTAACACTCTTCCTCACCTAAACAACAATCACAAACAAAGGGCAAGGGAGTAGACAAATAATGGTAGAAATCTTGGCAAGGGAATACAATTAAACAACTAAATCCTGGCAAGGGAACAATATCAATAACTCTTTCTCTTTCTTTCACTTCTTACTTTATAACTCACTTTACCACTTGAGTCAATGCTCCAAAGGTTTCAATTATCTCATATACTTTCACAATTCGTATTATAACTCGAGCCAATGCTCCTCGAAGTTCAAAGATCACAATTTCATTCACATGCTTTTTACAATATATAGAAATCATCGTTAAGGCATGAAAGATACAACAAAATCAAAATATCCGCAATATAAAGACTTATGGTCATGCTAGACACCAACGTATAGATACTCGTCACCATGCCTATACGTCGTACTCGACAATTAGCACGTAGCAATTAAGACTCAACTCCTAATCCCTCAAGCTAAGGTTAGACCAAACACTTACCTCGAAGCTTTGAACACCACTCAAGCCTCAATTATATCTTTACCCCTTGATTCCACCACCAATCCGCTCGAATCTAGTCACAAGTTACTTAATTATATCAATAAGTGCTAAATGAATCAACCCCAATGCATGAAAAATGCGTTTTCCCAAAGTTTTACCCAAAAGTCAAAATCACCCCCCGGGCCCACGTGGTCGAAACCCGAGGTTCGGACCAAAACCCGATTACCCATTCCCCCACGAATCCAAATGTATAATTTGTTTTGAAATCGGACCCCAAATTGAGGTCCAAATCCCCAATTTTAGAAAACCTAGGTTCTACCCAAAACACCCAATTTCCCCCATGAAAATCTTTGATTTTAAGTTGCAATCATGTTAAAAGATGTTAATAATTGAAGAAAACTAGTTAAAAATGACTTACAATTGATTTGGAGAAGAAAGGTTGTTTGAAAAATTGCCGCTTATGTTTTTGGGGTTTTGAAAAGTGAAAAAACAACTGAAATTCTAGTTTATTTATACCCCTGTTAGACCCTCACCGCGGACCGCATAGAAAGGACTGCGGTCGCGGAGCTCCACCGCGGACCGCATAGAAAGGACTGCGGCCGCGGAGCTCCACGCGAACCGCATTAAATGGACTGCAGCCACACAGGCCTCCCTGAAGACCTGCAGTTCAGCACCCTGTGCGGACCACACAAAGGCGACTGCGGTCGTACAGCCTCCACCGCGCCCCGCACAAAGGCGAACGCGGCCACGCTGGCCCCTCCGCGGTCGCACGCGATTCCTCACGGACCGCACTAAAGGGTTCAGAGGCCTGCAACTTCCTGAACCCGCAACATCTGACTTTCAAAGCCTAAGGCATCCCGAAACCTACTCGAAACTCACCCGAGCCCTCGAAACTCCAACCAAATATACACACAACCTCAAAAACATCCTACGGACATATTTGTGTAATCAAATTACCAAAATAACATCACGAACATCGAATTAAACCTCGAGATCAATGAAATTTCTCAAAACTCTTTTAAACATCACATTTCTCAATTAAGGCCCGGATCGCATCAAACGACGTCCGTTTTTAAACAAATTTCACAGGAATGACTCAAGTCATATATAAGACCTATACCAGGCACGGGAACCAAAATACGGGCCCGATACCAACTCGTTCTAATCAAATTTCATTTCAATTTCCTTAAACATTTTCAGATAAACAATTTCCTTTAAAAATTCACTTCTCGGGCTAGGGACCTCGGATTCCGATTCCGGGCATACGCCCAAGTCCCATATTTTCCTACGGATCCTACGGGACCGTCAAATCACGGGTCCGGGTCCGTTTACCCAAAATCTTGACCGAAGTCAAACTTATTCATTTTAACACCAAAACTTAGCATTTTTCATAGAATTTCATATTTAAGCTTTTCGGCTACGCGCCCTGACTATGCACGTAAATCGAGGCAACTCTAAATGAGGTTTTCAAGGTCTCGGAAGCACAGAATGGGTAAGAAAGCAGGTGATGACCCTTTGAGTCGTCACATTCATGTTGGTCATTATGGATCCCAAACTCCTCCTTCTCTACTCTCCTTAGTATATCTCACTTAAGAATGTAGCACTCAACTCAAGGATTTGTGAAAAGTTCGCTCATCTCTCTCAAAAGAATGTCACAAGTACGGCTCTAGGTACCATATGCTTGCCCCTCGTGTAAATTACCACTAATGCAAGTTCACTCGGCTTGAAATCATCTAGGGCTTTTTCGGAATGTAATGAAGAATTTTGGACTAAGGTAGGGAATGATGGAATAGAACGGATTCATCTTTCCTTAATCACTCCATTTTTCTCTTTTTGGCTCATATTTTGCCGACTCTGTGAGTCATTTTCTTTTTTCTTTATGAGAACTAGGGAGACTTAACATCACTCTTTCTTGGTCATGATATTCATTTTCTCTTCTTTGTTTTCTTCGTGCTTTGCATCATTGCTTTTCTTTGAATCCCTTAAACTCTTCACTTTATTCACTTTATTTTTGCATTTTTCTTTTGTTCTTTGTTTTTTTTCTTTGCCTTTCCTTTCCTTCATTTCTTCTCTTTTTTTGTGCCTCGATACCGCATTCTAACTCCTCGTCTCTCCCCCCAAATTTATGTTTTTGCCAATCATTTGTCAAGAGTGTTAAGGAAAGCTCGGGTGCCAAGAGAGGGTCACTACAAGACGGGTAAAGGCTTATAACCTGGTTATCAAATTAGAAAGGTATTAGGCTCAAATGGGTTGACTAGGGATAGCAACATTGGTGGGACATGAAAAATTTCAAGCAGGCCAAGAAGAGCCTACAATTACTTCTCAAGCTAAGAAAAACTTAGAATTTCGCCTAGAAATACATTCGAAGCAAGTTCTAGACCATTCGCACAAGTACTTGGACTTGCAACAAAAACCTCACTTCTCACGCAACTGGATTGTTAAAGAGAATAGAGCCGAGGGCCCACAACAACCATATTTAAGATTGAAAATCATTGATGGTTAAACTAAATCACTCGATGATTGCTTAAGTCAACACAAGAGTTAAAAGGTCACTAACTAAAGCTATTTCTTATCAAGAACTTGTTTTTAACCATAAGGCCATAGTTAAAGTGTTGGTACCAAGTGAAGCATGCTTGACCTTTTATTCATTACAACTATTTTTACCTAAACATCAAAAAACAGACTCAATCCCTTAAGAAGGTTGTCACGACATCCATCATTGGAAAGAGCCACCCGGTTCACACAAAACCACTCTTGGAAAGAACCGTGGCATTAAGAAAACCAAAAGCTTATTGATCACTTAAACATAAAAAGAAGCTATCAAGTCAAACAACGTAAATAAAAAACTATTAGGCTAAACATTGACTACTACGAAAACAACTAAAGAAGCTATAAAATAAACTACTGAAAGCATAACTGAATATACAAAATAAGAAAGGGAAAGTGAATATATACATCAATAGAGAGAAAGAAGAATATGCACATAAATAAAAAGAAAAAGAGAATGTTATCAAATTATTACAGGCCAACTATCATCAAATCAAAATAAGCTCCACCCTTCCCCCTCCCCTACAATAAGAATAAGCATTGTCCCCAATGCTTAACAAAATAAAAATCAAGAAAGGGAAAGAGTAGAGAAAACCCCTATGCAGCCTCAGTGTCCATAGCATCATCACCACACCCAGGCTCCTCCAATTGTATCTCATCGTCCTCTACTCGGAGAGTAGCGAGGTTGGTGAACATCTATAACCCCACCTCAGTAGTGTGGGCAGCGAGGTCTGGCTCCTCAAACTGGCCAGCTACTACCTCTGATGCCCCTGGTACTGATGGTGTTGTTGGTGCTGACTTCATCGGTAGATCGAGTGGAAAATCTCCAGATGATGCTATCTTGGACACCTTTTTGGTCAGCTTGTCAAGTGTTTTCTTCGAGGCCTGTGATTTCCCCATCTTCTTCACATGTTTGCCTAACTCCTCAATTACTCTCCCATGTGCCACCAAAGTATCCATAATAGTCTGCTGGTTTTTCAGAATTTTCTTTAATGTCTTCTTCACTATCGGAGAAGTCTAGTGTGCTGGGGTGGAAGACAGTGTTGTAACAGCACTGGATAAGTCAGCGATCTTTGCAGTAGATGTCTGCATCCAATTGTTGATACTTGCTAGAGTCTAGGAGACTTCTGGCCTCTGTGAATGGATAGGTAGAAGATGAAGGCACTAAAGTTGATAGTGGCCCTGTAGATAGTGGTGGAGGTATGGTAGCCATATTGCTAGAAGGCACGGCTGAAGTGGCAGGCCCATCACTTGATGGTATGGCTGTTGAAGCTGTAGCTACCACCGAAGGCTCTTCAGACTGGCCCTCGGTAGTAGTTGGCTGATCCTTGCTCTTGTTCCTTGGGTTCCTCAGGTCCTTGAGAGAGTACCATGAAAAGGGTTTCTTTGCCCAAACCCTTGTATCAAATGGCTTTGATTCCACTCCCGCATCCGCAAGGTATTTTATGATGGTGTTTGGATACGGGTAGGAGCTCTCACCTTGCTGGACAACCACTGACATGTTGTCCAACATGATAGAACCTACGTTGATAGGGTACCCGGCCATGATAGATGCCACTAAAACTGCCCGAGAGATAGGAAGGATGTTCTCATTTTTGCATGGGTCAATCCGACTGCAGATAAATGTTTGCCAACCTTTGGCTTCAAAGTTGAGGGTGTCCGCTGAATGGGAACCCATGCTGTGATCCATGGTGGTAGTGGACCTAGAGCTCCTAGTATCTCGACCAACCAAGGGCGAGCCGCATCACCCAATTGACATTTCTCCAGATATTGTTTGGGCTCCATATCCTCGAGCCCCAAGTAAGAGTTCAGGGATGTCTGATCAAATCTAACCTTCAAATTTCTCACCTTGGTCACCTTAGTACATTTCTTGATATGCGCCACATTGGCATAAAATTCTCGGACTAAGTGCTCCTTGACGTCCACCACAGCTTGGGTGAAGCATGATGATCACCCTTTTCTTTCCCAAAACTGTCTTACTATGTTCGGGTTTTATTTATCCAGATCCTTCAAATAAAATTTACACTCAATAGTGAGCGATCTTTAAGTCCACAATTCTCGAAAGCTATTGAAAGTTGTTAGGCTCACAATTTTCTCCTCCCACACTTCCTACTTCTTCGACCTTTCTAGGCCGACAACTCGGGTATTACCCCCTCGACCATTATCATGCATATCATCATCATCATCATCAAATAGGATAGGTGTTGTGAGGGCATGTGAGGAATAAGGCTCTGAACCTTGGCTATCCTCTTCCGAACCCTCAGAAAAGCTAGTTGAAGAGGAAGGCTCATCTCTGAGTTGTAGTCGTTTTGTAGAGATTGTGCATTGGGTTGCTCTTGCACAGAATTTCCCTCTGATGTTTCCCTAGATGGGAGATATTCACTGGATTCTGTATGCTCTGGGACTCTCTCAGCACTGGGTTTTTTTTGTTATGGTTCTTTGTGCAGCAAGTGGTAGGGTACCCCTGCCCTGGCCTCGGGAGGGTTCACCCCTCCCTTTGGATGTATCGCCTCTAACACATGATCTCACCATTGTCTGCAATTCATAGAAACAGAGTTCAATTAAGTCCAACTTCACAGTTTAAAACGATTGCATACAGTTGTAGTAAAAATAGAAGTAGAGTCAAGAAGTACGGTCTGCACAATAGTGAGTGCGCACGCACAAAGGCAAGTGCGGACTGTACAATTTTGAAGTGCAGCCGCAACCCTGATTCTGTGGTCTGCATAATTTCTTGTGCGACCACATAATTTTTAGTGCGGCCGCACAATTCCAGCATCAAACAAACAACTCTCTAACAATAGGAAATTGATCGATCTGCGGCCTCACATGGTTTTCTGCAACTGCAGTCATACTTCTGCAGAATGCAAAATTTTGAGTGTGGTCCGCACATTCAACTCACAAAACCTGCCTTAAACGAAGGATCTACTAACCACACAATTTCTTGCGGCCGCACAATTCAAAAATTTACAGTAGTTACTTTGGGTTTCTAACTTCTAAGCAAAAATAAAATGGGTAATGCCAATTATACATGATAACTAGTATACTCATCCCCCATTTAGCAAGTATGAAGTTACCTATATGAAATTAAGCCCACATGATCTTTAATTTTATGATTAGGGCTCAAAATAACTAAACTAATTATGAACAAAAATTAAAAAAATTGAAAAAAAAATAAGGATGAATTTAACATACTAGTAATGAAGTGATGCAAGGAAGAAATTAAGATGATGAACTTTATTTGGATGAAACTACTGTTCTCTTGCCTCTTGTGAATATGCGGAGTGTGTAAAAGCGAAAAGTGTGAGGAGGGCTTGTTTATAGATTGCTCAAGTTAGAGAAAAATTTAATGCAGAGTGCGGCCGCACAATTTTGTGTACGGTCCACACTCTTTACCTGGTACCACTGCCTTTCAGTGAAAATCTGTGGTCTGCACAATATTGAGTGCGGTTGCAAAATTTGTGCGGACCATACAATTTCTTGTGCTGCCACAGATTGGCCCTTTTTCTGTCAGACAAAGTTCAGAGAGTTTGCATTTTTGGGTCTCTAATTATGCAGCTGCACAATGAATTATGCGACCGTAGATTCCTTTCTACTGTGGCATTCAAGATTGTGCGGTGCGTACAATTAATGTGTGGTCCGCACTTTTTCAACACTTAGCCATTTTTTTCTGGGCACAATCCCTGCAAAGCACAGTCTTTCCTGCATACTCTTCAAAACCTGTTAGCACAAAATAAAACCTATCTAAAGAAGAAAAAAATAAAAAGACACGAGTTGCCTCTCAAGAAGTGCCTGATTTAATATCGCGGCACGATGCAGATTACCAATCACTTGAAATGAAGAACTGCCATGGCGTGGCCATCACCAGCTTTTATAAGATAGTGCTTCACCCGGTGCCCATTGACCCTAAACACCTCATCATTTTTATTTTTCAAGTCCAAAGCACCAATGGGGGATACATTCACAACCTCAAACGGGCCACTCCATTAAGACTTCAATTTGCCTAGAAACATCCACAACCGAGAGTTGAATAATAACACAAGATCACCTTCTTTGAACTCCTTGTTTTGAATGTACTTGTCATGGAGGTACTTTATTTTCTCCTTGTATATGGACAATCTTGTGTAGGCATGGTACCGAAATTCATCTAGCTCATTCAATTGTGCCACCCTTAAGTTTGTGGCAACATCCCACTCAAGGTTCAACTTTTTCAATGCCCACATGGCCTTATGCTCAAGTTCCACTGGAAGGTGACAAGTTTTCCCGAACACCAACCGGTATGGAAACATCCCAATCGGTGTTTTGTAAGCCGTCCTATAGGCCCATAAAGCATCATCAAGTTTCTTCGACCAATCCGTCCGGTTGGCATTCACTGTCTTTGACAAAATACTCTTGATCTCCCGGTTGGAGACTTCCACTTGTCTGCTTGCTTGAGAGTGATAGGTGGTCGAGACTTTGTGAGTGAAACCATACTTGATGATTAAGGTATCAAAGGCCTTGTTGCAAAAATGCGAACCCCCATCACTTATGATAGCCCTTGGGGTACCAAATCTTGTAAAGATGTTCTTCTTCAAAAATACCACCACACTCCTCGCTTCATTATTGGGAAAAACAATAGCCACAACCCATTTGGACACATAATCAACCGCGTCTAGGATGTAGGTGTTTTCACAAGAGCTCACAAATGGTCCCATGAAATTGATGAACAATACATCAAAAATGTCAATTTCCAAGATGGTAGTGAGGGGAATCTCTTTTTTCTTTGAAATTCCACTAGCCCTTTGACATTTATCATAACACTTGACTAGATCACTAGCATCCTTGTAGAGAGTAGGCCAATAGAATCGACAACTCAACACTTTTTCCGCTATTCTAGCTCCACCATGGTGACCACCATATGGTGAAGAGTGGCAAGCCTCAAGAATTTCCACTTGTTCCTCCTCCGATACACATCTTCAAATCACACCATCAGTACAAATCCGGAAGAGGTATGGTTCATCCCAATAATAGTCAAGGCAATCCCATTAGAGCTTCTTCCTTTGGTTTGAAGAGAACTCATTTGGTACAATGCCCCTCACAAGATAATTTGCTATGTCAGCGAACCATGGCATCTCGATCATTGAAATGGCTAAAAGTTGCTCGTCGGGGAAGGAATTATTGATCTCAAGGCTGTCATGTGGCCTCCCCTCCTCCTCCAATCGAGACAAGTGGTCTACCACTTGATTTTCACTGCCTTTGCGGTCTTAGATCTCTAGATAAAACTCTTGCAATAAAAGCACCCACCGTATTAACCTCGCCTTTGAATCCTTCTTGCTTATTAAGTATCGAAGCACTGCATGATCGGTGTGGAAAATCACCTTTGTACCCATCAAGTACGGGCGGAACTTCTCTATAGCAAAGACAATAGCAAGGAGCTCTTTTTCGGTCATCGTGTAATTGACTTGGGCATCGTTCATGGTCTTACTAGCATAGTAGACCGGATGGAAGCTTTTGTTGATACGTTTCCCCAAAACTGCTCTGACCGCCACATCACTTGCGTCATACATGAGCTCAAAAGGCGAGCTCCAATCCGGTACGGTGATAATAGGAGTAGTTATCAATTTTAACTTGAGCAATTCAAATGCTTTCATGCAATCCTCATTGAAATGGAATTTGACATCCTTCTCCAAAAGCTTACACAAGGGGTTTACTACTTTGGAAAAATCATTAATGAAATGGCGATAGAACCCCGCATGTCCCAAGAAACTCCTCACTGCCTTCACAGATGTAGGGGAGGAAGTTTATAAATCACCTCTATTTTGGCTTTGTCGACCTCAATACCATTCTTCAAAATTTTGTGGCCAAGGACAATGCCTTCCACGACCATAAAGTGACACTTCTCCCAATTCAATGCCAAGTTCGTATTTTCACATCTTGGCAAGACCTTATACAAATTTTTCAAGAAATCATCAAAAAAATTCCCGACCACGGAAAATTCATCCATGAAGACCTCAAGAAAATCCTCTACCATGTCGGTGAAGATAGCCATGATACACCATTGAAAAGTCGATGGTGCATTGCATAACCCAAATGGCATCCACGAGAATGTGAAAGTACCATAGGGACAAGTGAAAGTAGTCTTTTCTTGATCCTCTAGAGCAATAAGACTTTGATTGTAAGGCGGAATACCCATCAAGGAAACAATAGAAAGCATGACCGACCAACCTATCAAGTATTTGATCAAGAAAGGGAAGCGGAAAATGATATTTTCCTGTGACTTTGTTGAGCTTGCAATAGTCCATACACACTCTTCACCTGGTCACCGTTCTTGTAGGAATCACCTCGTTCTTGTCATTGATAACCACAGTCATGACCCCTTTCTTTGGGACACATTACATTGGAGAAGTCCATGAACTATCGGAAATGGGGTAAATAACCCCGGCATCCAACCATTTTATGATCTCTTTTTTTACCACCTCTTGTATTGCTTCATTTGGCCTCATTTGATGTTTAATGGAGGGTTTGACATCCTCCTTAAAAATAATCTTGTGCATGCAAAAGGCGGGGCTTATGCCCCGAATATCCGCCAATGTCCATCCTATAGCTTTATTCCTCTTTTGTCACACCACCAATATGGAGTTTACATGTACGTTAGTCAAATAAGAGGAAAGAATAATTGGTAAAGTAGAACAAAGGCCAATGAATTCATACTTGAGATATGGAGCCAATAGCTTTAACTCCAAAGTAGGAGGCTCCTCGATTGAGGACTTTGTTGGAGGAGTCTTCCGGTTTTCAAGATCCAAGGATAATTTGCGAGGTTCATAAGTGTACGACCCCACTCCTTGCAATAAATTCACACATTCCACATAGCCATTTTTCTCCTCATCATCATCAAGGTTAAGTAAAACAGCCTCCAAAATATCCTCAATATTCATTGTGGCACTAGCATCATCAATAATCACATTGGCCACCAAGTCCACAAACGAACAAACTTCATTACTATTCGGTTGCCTTATAGATTTGCACACATGAAAGACCACCTTTTCATTACCCACTCGATAGGTAAGTTCACCAGCTTCCACATCAACAAGGGCCTTCCCCGTAGCAAGTAAAGGTCTACCCAAAATAATAGGCACCTTATAGTCCACTTCACAATCAAGAATCACAAAGTTGGCCAGGAGGATGAACTTATCAACACGAACCAACACATCATCAATAATACCCAATAATCTCTTCATAGTACAATCTGCAATTTGTAACCTCATAGATGTGGGTTTTGGTTTCCCAATTCCCAAAGTTTTAAACACCGAATAGGGCATCAAGTTGATACTCGCCCAGATATCACAAAGAGCTTTGGCAAAGTCCGCGCTTCCAATTGTACACAAGATTGTGAAAGCGCCTGGATCTTCCAATTTAGGAGCCATTGAGTGCACAATTGCACTTATTTGATATGTCATCTTTATAGTCTCACAATTTATCAGCCTCTTCTTTGTCACCAAGTCCTTCATGAACTTTGCATAACCTGACATTTGCTCCAAGGCCTCAAGCAATGACACATTAATAGAAAAACTCTTCATCATGTAAATGAACTTTTTGAATTGGTTTTTGCCATTTTGCTTGACAAGCCTTTGAGTATATGGAGGAGGAGGCCTTGGTATTGGTGCCTTAGCCTTTGACACTACCGGTTCCGGTATGTCAACAATGTGCTCCCTAAACGGGTTCACTTCTTCTTGAGTCTCCTCTACATTGTCTTCAATATCAAATTCTCACCTAATCATTTGCTTCCGCATCATTTCTTGGCATCTTATATTATTGCACCAATTGCTCATCATCCATAATTTTCTTTTGGCTTGAGGTGGTTGCATCCACACCTTTTCCATTCTTTATAGTAACATCCATGGCATGTCCCGTATTGCTCCCGCCCTTTAGGTTCACCACCGTATCACTTGGTAGTGCCCCCTTAGGACAAGTGTTCAATGCTTGCGAGATTTGGCCCAATTGAACTTTCAAATTGTGAATTGAAGTGTTGTGAGAGGCTAGTTGAGCATAGGAATCGACATTCTTCTCCATCATTTGTTTAAAGATGTTCTCAATTCGAGCCATCTCATTGTTGGAAGAACTCGGACCTTGAGAAGGATAGGGAGGTGGGTTGCTCGGTCGTTGAAACATCAGGGGCCTTTGGGAACCCGACCCCCAGTTGTTGTTGTTGTTCCACCTTCATTGGTTGTTGCCTCCACAGTAGCCTTGATTATTGCCACTCCAATTGCCTTGATGATTTTGACCATTCCAATTTCCTTTATTGCTTTGATTGTTCCTATTCCCTTGGTTGTTACCACCGTTCCAATTACTTTGGTTGTTTGAATTCCAATTCCCTTGATTTTCTTGTGGTCGCCATTGTTGTTGATTTAGGCCTTTATTGTTATTTCTTTGCCCTTGGAAGTTGTTCACATATTGTACCTTCTCCTCTTGTTCATTGTATTATCCATCTTGATCAAATCCACTATCATCTTGTACATAATTTTCCGCATGGTTTTGCACTTGAGGACCCTTTTGCCTTCTCTTGTTTACCATCATATTAACTCTCTCAATTGCATTTACTTGCTTGGGACCTTGCACTTATTGAAGTTGAGCTTTGGCTATTTGATTCATTATGGTGTTCAACTCGGCAATAGCTTGCCCATGATCATGCAATTCTTTATGTAAGTGAATTACATTTGGATCATCTTGAGGAACACTTGCTCTACTTTTCCATGCCAATGAAGTATCCGCCATTTCATCTAAGATCACACAAGCTTCCGTATATGCCATTTTTATGAACTTTCCACCAGCAAGTTAGTTGACCATGCATTGATTGTTAGTGTTGATCCCCATATAGAAAGTTTGTTGAATCATAGCCTCCGTCATATTATTATTGGGCACTCTTTGACCATTGTTCAGTACCTCTCACATATATCATGCAAAGGCTTGTTGGGTTCTTATTTGAAAGATAGAATTTCATCTCTAATAGTTTCCATATGCCCGGCAGAAAAGAACTTGGAAATAAATTCCTCGGCCAATTCGTCCCATCTATGGATAGAATGATTTGACAGCCTCTCTAACCAATCCAAGGCCTTCCCCCATAGAGAGAAAAGGGATATCCTCAACTGTAAAGCATCCTCGGCGACATTTTTCTGTTTACTCCCCCAGCAAGTGTCAACAAACCCTTTCAAGTGCTAGTATGCATTTTGACTCGGAGCCCCGGTGAAGAATCCATGTTGTTCCAATAGTGTAAGCATAACATCTATGATTTGAAAGTTTCCTGCCCTCATGCGGGGCGGGACAATGGCACTTGCATACCCTTCATTCGGCAACAACCGGTGTGCAGCCGCTCTTGGTGGGGGTAAGGCCAAAACGGGAACATTGTCTTGAGGCGTCCAACCTCGTCTATTTTCTTGAGGTTCAAGAGGAACCTCTTCAACTTGATCATCATCCTCGTCATCCCCCATTGTCATGTTTCCAAGAGGATCATTATTGTTGAGAGCCATTGTATCACCTATAATTGCTTCGCAGAGAGATTAGTAACACGGAAGGAAAGGAAGATAAATCACACACAAAACCAAATATATAGTTAAATCCGTTTTTAGCTCCCCAGCAACAGCGCCAAAAATTGATCTTGCCCAAATCACACCTCAATTGGAGTAGTGAAGAGGTCAATTGCAATAATAATTACCCAACTAGGAGTCTGGATCGAATCCATAGGGAGCGTAGATGGGATTAGTGGTATATATTTGGACTAAGTGCGTAAAGTGTCTAAGTTGCACTTTCACAAACTTTGTTTTGATTCTACTTCTAAATTATGCTACGGTTTGCAAATATAAAATATGAAACTAGAGAATAATGTTTTTGTGGTTGTTTTTCAAATATGTAAAAGGTCTAGGGTTGTGACTTCCACCTAGGTGATTACCTAACGGGTTGTGGGCTTTAGAGCGAGTTTTGTTTGTCGGGGTGTATTGTATAAACCAACACATAATTACCCACTCAATACCTCTCGGTAAGACAGTGGTTTTGCCCAATTTGGCTTTCTCAAGCCCAAATGGGTATTGCACAAAATAGTGTATAAATGATCAAGTCGGGTCTTACTATCTCTAGGTTCAACCCTGTAATTGCGACTAACAATCTCTTGAGTTCATCCCAATTTCTTGTTAGCCAAGTTTTCTAGACTAAATCTCTCTTTCTCAAGTAGAGACTAAGTCAAATAGGCTTGAATCAATCTTTGCAACCATCAATTATACAATTATAGCAAGAACTAGGCTAAATATTACACACCCAATCATAAACAAGCCCTAAATCAAACACCTATTAGGTACCTACACTAGGGTTAGGTCACAACCCTAGCTAGAAATTTAGCTACTCATAGTGGGTAATGAACAAAACAGAGAAGAAATGATAATTAAACTCATATTAAAAGACAAAAATCTAATGTTTAATCACTAAAGTAAGCTAAAGTTGCTAAACCCAGTAAAGAAAAATGGCTACAAATGTTTGAATATTCAAAACTTGACCTAAATTCATCAAAAAGGACTATTTATACACAACTGAAAATTTCGGATAAAAAAGCCCTTTTGGAGGTTCCGCGGCCGCACAATTCCATGTGCAGTCCGCACTTCTTCTTCAGTCTTGGCAGGAGCTTGGTCTGCGGCTGCATAATTTTGGATTGTAGCCGCATGTTGCTAGTTTTGTGGTCTTCACAATACTGAGTGCGACCGCACAGGCCCTTTCTGTGGACCGCAAAAATCTGAGTGTGACTGCATGGCTGACTTCTGCAGCCACACAATAATTGTGCGGTCCACTTATCTTTGTAGCTCGAACTGGGACTTCTCTGATATTGAACTCTTTGGTGGTTTTTGCGGATGCACAATAATTGTGCGGTTTGCATATTGCATTAGACCTCTGACAGGTTTCACTTCACTTTATGCAGCCGCAGAGAGAATTTTGTGGTTCGCACATTGTGTATTTTGCTTGCTTACTGTTCTTGTTTTTACTTTACTCCTTTTTGAGTTGGATTTCATCTTTGTGGATCATGTTCCAATACTTCTGCATTTAAGCACATTTCTTTAGTTTTCGGGAATACAATTAGGCAGTTTTGGACTAAAATAAAAGTAAAAAGGCGCGAATAATTAGTCATAATCCCCACTTATAATTCCCGCAGTATTGGTGGGGGAATGGTAGGGTGTTTACTGATGTGCCACTATAGTGAATTATTCGGGAAGAGGATTATTCATTTGATGATTGTGGAGTTTCGTATTCGTTCTAGTGCATGAGAGACATTTGGGCTATGGATGTTCAGGCCTTGGTTGACGGAGTTGCGGGATTAGGTTTTTCTGAATTTTGGTAGAGTTATTGCTTGTGTTGTTTTGTAGTCGTCCTTATTTGATTAAATGATCCTTGAGAAGGCTTAGAGTTGATGTCATTTTATTCATCCGGGTGCTATGGCGATGGATCGTGATTTAGGGCGGTATTATTGGTGGTGGAGCATGAGAAAGGACATTGTGGGATATGTCTCATGGTGGTTGGGTTGTTAGTAGGTCAAGTATGAGCAGCAGAGGTCGAGTATGTTGCTTAAGAAGCTGGCTAGATCTGAGGTGAAGTAGTAGCACGTCGTATGGATTTTGTGGTAGGGTATCCATATTCTTGAGAAATCTTAGTGTGTTTGGGGTCATGGTGGGAAAGTGACTAAATCTGTATATTTCATTTGAGATGGTGGCTTCTATAGTTGGGAAGTTCGAATGTGACAAAAAGAGTTGTTCGGGATGTAGAGAAAATGCAAATACGTGATTATCATTTTGGAATGCTTTATGGTCTCGAGCTTGGAACGTGTTGCGGGACCTTCTGTTGATGTTAATTGAACGAACGGACTCTTATAGCTTGTGAATGAGTGCGGACATGGGAGGATTAAATGATTTCATAGTGGTTATAACCATGTCAATATAGATCATAGATGTCGATATGAGGTTACACATGTGGACTATCTCCTGTGAGAAGGTTAGGGATTACATGATTTCTAATGAAGCTCATATATAGAGTTCTACCTTCTATCCAATAGGGTGCATGTACTATAATGTGCGTCTGGATTTCTTGAGAAAGATGGTGCAACTATCATGAGGTTAAGTGTGCATTGGGAGCTGATAATTCGAGTGTTACATTTCGTATTTTCGTACGTTAAAGTCTCATCATAAGTTAATCGACATAGGATTGGGAATGAGATTATTTTTGAGGTTATATGTATTTATGCTATTTATAACATGTGATAAATAAGTACCGTGAAGGTTAGAGGATATACAAATCAAAGAAAATGAGTTTCGTTAAAGATTGTCAATTTAGAATAAAATACTGTCCAAGCTATAATATCGCATATTTATGGACTAGTTCCATACAAGGTACCACATGACCATGATAGTAAGTTATATAAAGTGTGCTAAAAGTGATTAGTATTTTAAGTAAGTTAGGATATTACTTAATTATGTGGAAAATTGGTTAATTATTGGTTTAATGGGAAATTAACAAGCTAATTAGGAAATTGTGGATAAATATTTGGTGGAAACACTACCCCTACGTGGCAGCAAGTGAAAATATGGATCAAAAACCTAATGGTGACTTTTTGGCTAGGTGGCATATTTGGGGGAAGTTGGCAAATTAATCCTTATCAAGTGAGGGCCACAGCCACTATTATAAGAGACCTCCCTTATTCATTAAAGGGAGATGGATATCTCTACAAAGTAATGGATGAAAGCTTGAGCAAAGCAAAATTCATACGAAACTACCTAATGTAATAGCAACGTGACATACAATTCTGAGGGAGCCCGGTATAACCATTCTCAAGAATATCATACGGATTTTCCCCTACTTCGATCTTGCCATTACATGTTTTGTCGCGATTGTCGTGTGATAGAGGTATTGTCAAGAGAATCAGCTCATGTATGTTAAGGATATCCCTTCTTTCCTTTTGGCATGATCCATATGATATAAACGAAATGAGCAAACGCACAACTTTTATAAATGTCTTTATTCATAGAAGCACTAGAGATGCCTATGTTCTTGAATTCCCATGTGTCTTATTATTATACCTTATGTTCATGGGTCTCAGAAAAGTACGTAGTTGATAAAGTTTATCCGAAGGCATATTGATCTTACGACATTCCTAGAAATATTATAAACTTACTTCTTATGGATTTCATTCATTTATACATGTACGTTGACCCATGACCAGATGGAGTTATATACGCGTATATTTTATGTATATGGGATATGGGAAAAGGTTACGACATTATATATGCACCACCACCTGATCAGTTGGTATACATTGATGATTTTGTCCACTGAGGCCAAGATGATATGATGGGATGCCCTTAGAGGCTTGATGATGTTATTTACACACATACCTAGGCATGATATGATATTTACATGCACATGCATGACATTATAGATGTTTCAGGATTCACATAGCTATTTAGACTCATAGGTGGATTCCTTTACTCCATGGTTCTTTTATGTCTTGTATGTACTGATTTTCATGCCTTACATACTTGGTACATTATTCCTACTGACGTCCCTATTTCCTAGGGCCTGGGCTTTATACTCGCAGGTGCAGGTAGACAGGATGACGATCCCCCTTTTTAGGATCCTTGATTAGCCAAAGTTGGTGTGTTCCACTTGATCCGGAGTTGTTATTGATTTTTGTATGCCATTTTTGTATGTAGATATGGGTACGATGGGGCCCAGTCCCATCCTTCATAAAGTTGTACACTCTATTAGAGGCTTGTAGACAGTCATGTGTAGTTGGATAGAATGTGGCATTGTCGGCTTCTAGTTTTTGATATATAGTTGTCTATAGTAGCCTTGTTAGCTCGCCCTACCGTATTCTGCATGTACATGTATATATGTCTTTTGGATATAGTTTCCTTACATATGTTATTCACTTGATTCAACCATTTATTGACAGATGTTATTCATGACCTACCCTTAATTCATGTTTATATCTTAGACGTATGCTTAAGGATGTTCGACAAGTAGGACTTTGACACTTGTCATGGCCCATCAATTTGGGTTATGACATCGGGATGTGTTATGCTTAGAGCAACATGAGCTTATGAGAAATTTAGCTGAGTAACAGTGCGAGATTGGGGTAACGAAAGAGGAGAAGTCATTGTGGGTCCTTGGGTTATATGGTTGCGGCTTAACGTCATGTGAGGGAGCCTATCAGATATTGGGTCACGTGATCATATGTCTATGCATTTTCTGGATTTATGTACATTGATGGATTAGTTATGACTGAGGAAAAGGATATCAAAGGTAATTCAAGCAAGGAATTTGATGGATATTCATTACATTGTGCGTTATCGATTTAGGCGAAGGTCGTAGAGTGACTCAGATTTTATACTTCTTTGTAAATGTTATGTGCAAGGGAAATGATTCATTCGGTTGCTTCTTTGGAGTATTTGTGTGCTAACAGAGCACTAGTTGTTTGGTTATATATTCGAGACTAGCTTAGAGTAGACGACTCTCGACAATGGTTCCAGTGGGTTTAAGATTTAAGGTGTGGTGCCTTAGGATTTTCGGGTTTGTTGCGTGGCAAAAGATTGAGTTTGGCAGCGGAGTTTGAGAGAGACTTGGGGTAATTCTACATCATTGTTATGTGGTGTTAGAGAGATGGAAGAAACAACTTCAGGTTCGTAAAAAGTCTTTTCGGTATGGGTGTATCAATTGGAGGTACTACAGTATAAGGAACAAAGCAAGAGGCTCCAAGAAAGCAAACTAGATCATAGATACGAAAGGTTTCCTACAAAGGGGCTGGCTTCAACAACCCATAAGGGATGACTTGCCAAGCTACACAAACAGTTAATTTGCTTATAGTCTCAAAAGTTTTCCTACAAAGAGGTTGGCTTCAACAACCCATAAGGGACGGCTTGCCAAGCTACACAACTAAGAAAACTTTTGTACTATAACCAATTTTAGCTGTTTATAACTCAGAAACTTTTGTACTACAATAAGCTAACTTTCTTAGAGTATTCTTACTCTATTTTCATACATGGACTGGCCTTTCCATTCATTCGAAAGAAAGAACAAGAGGGAACTTTAGAAAGAACTCATATGTAATATATCACAAAGATTTACAAAGGTTACAACATGATCCTACAACTACTATATGGCCTCCTTTATATAGGACTAGGAGGTTATTACAAGACAAACTTATATTATAAAATAAACCTATCTTACATGGCAAACCTATCTACAAGTGGGCCATTTTTGACATGTGAAGGACCTTAGGCAAATCACCTAAAAAGCTCCTGAAAATATGTGAAAGAGGTAAAGTATACATGGTATAGCATGTGAAAGTATGTGGGATCATGTGACGGCATGTGACAGTAGGGTGTTGCATGTGATGAAGCATGTGAAAATAAGTGGAAGTGAGGCCCGGATAGTATGGAAAGATGTGGAAATTTGTCTTGGCATGGTTAGATGATTTTTTAGGGTTTTTTGGTAGGTAATATGGGATTATGGTAGGATTAGCAGTGATTTAGATTATGATCTTTCATTGATTCTCTGGGTTTGTCTTCTAGGCATCTTTTTGAGGACCTTGTGTAGTAACGTTTGGAACTTGATGGTCCTTCTTCGCTATGTTCTTTCTCCTTTGGATTGAGAGATGTAATATGTAACATTAATCTGGAGATGTTGTGAGTGATCTTTTCTCGGATGACTTCGTATGGGCTTTGATATTCCATTGCTGCTTCCCGGACTTTTTCCCAGTGAGGATGAGTGCTGGTATAATTCCAGCTTGCCCAATCTTTTGGCCATATCTCTCTCAGGATGCACCTGTTTTGCTGGAAGATAATTCATTGTGCCTCACTATATTCTTCTTCCATGGATAAAATGGACACGAGAAATTTTCACCAGAACGATGCCTCTGCTTGCACATGGACTTTTCCATTAATAATCTTCACTGGCCTATGGAACATGAATACCTTTACTCTGTAGAAATCGTTGAAACATTTTATCCAATATCTTCTAGGCTTGAACTATAGTAAAAATACTTTAATAGTTGGTTAAATGTTATCAAAATCCTTGAAGATGTTGCATTTGAATTCCATAAAAATATAGTACTGATGGCATATGTACCAGAAAACCCATAATAGTTCTTATGGAAAATGCTTGGCTTGTGCTATGAAAATATGGCAGAATGGATATTCTGGATTGACTCCATAAGGCTTAAGAATGGATCTTCCATGTTGTCGGAAAACTTGGAGCTCAAAATAAGTTCGTCTTTCCATTAAAATTGATGGATTAGAGGGATCCATGAGGTTGAACAACTCCGATGGATGATCTGTTGGTTTTAATGAACTTGTTCCTGGTACGTTTGAAAACATGAAGATGTAGTTGATCAAACTTTGCTTTGACATCATCTTTGCTGGGGAAAATCTCTTTGAGATTTCTTCCAGTCGAAACAGAAAATCTGCGAGAATATTATCCTTTCCTTTTAGGTGCATGACTTGAAACTTGTATCGAGAGAACCATTGAGCCCATCTGAGAATCTGAGGATTGGGAATAATTTTTGCATTTATCTGGATCATCTTTGGGAAGGCCTTCATATCTATCTCTATCAGAATTCTGTATGAATCAGGAAAAAATTTAATTTCTTGATTCCATTCTTTACTGCAAGAATTTCCTTGAAAGTGGAGTGATAATATTGCTCGGCATCTTTGAACTTTCCGCTAGCATATCCGCATATTTTCCTCTGTCCATCTTTTTCTTCAAATAGAACGGCACTCCAATATTCATTACTGGCATCAGTTTGTAGTATCTTCTTGCCTTCTGAAGGGATGTAGAAGGACTTGACATTTTTATATATCTCCTTTATTTTCTGAATGCTTCATCTTGTTTCTTTCCCCATGATGGAGCATTTTTCTTGAGCATCTTTGTGAGTAGAGAAATGTATGTAGAGATATTTGGGATGAAATCTCTTACATAATTTACTACATCCAAGAATTGTTGGATCTGCTTTGTTGTGAGGCTATTATCTAGAAATTTGAGTAGTTCCTAACATATATGGGGTCCTGGACTGTATGCACCTTGGACAAAATGCATTCCAAGAAAATCAATCTCTTTTTGGGCAAGAACCATCTTTTTTGTTGAAAGCATGATTCCGTACTGTATTACCAATGCCTCAAATTGATGAAGCAAGTTGACATGTTCCTCCAATGTATCACTAAATAATAGAATGTCATCAATGTAAACTAAAGAGGTATGGAGGATGGATTGGAATATTTTTATCATGGCTTTTTGGAACAAAGAGGGTGCAGTTTTTAATCCGAAGGGCATGAATTTCCATTAGAAGTGATGGTCGGGGATGCAAAATCACGTTTTGGCTCTTTCTTCGGGGTGGATTCCCAATTTCCAAAATCCAGATTTAAGATCAAACTTGGAAAAAATATTTGGCCTTGGCTAAGTGGGAGAAAAGAGCGAGTTTATTTGGGATAGGGAATTTATCATCTTGGAGGAAATGGTCAAGTGGCTGGTAGTTAATGACTAACCTGAGTTTTCCTCTTGTCTACCCAGCTCTTTTGTTGACATAAGATGCTTTGCATGGCCATTGTGAATCCAATGGCTCTATCAGATCAAATTCCAAAAGTTTTTCACATTCTTTCTTTGCAAGTTGAAGATGATCTGGATTCATGCCTGAATGACTGGCTTTTGTTGGATTAATGTTTTCATTCTTCTTGAAAGGGAGCTTGATAAAAGATTCTTCGTTCATCCATAACGGGCTTTTCCCTTTCTTCATAAAATCCTTGTGGGATTCAGCACATGAATGCTCAATGAGATTTTGTTCAATCTCCTTGATTTATTCGTTTTTGGTGATTAATAACCTTGGAATTTCAAAATAAGGTTTGAATTGCTTCTTAAAGGTTATCCCGTTAGCCCTGATCTGGAGTTGATCTTTTAGTTGTCTAAAAATGTCGAATCCAACAATAGGATATTTCCCTAGTACATCGGACTCTCTCAGCTTGGTTCTGTATTTCAATCCTGGAAAGAACTCAATTGTGACCGGGGTGCTTTGTGATGATAGTTGTACTCAAGATTCCATTTGATGCAGTGTTGAAATCCTTAAAGTGCAGAACCCATTGATCTTTAGGGAGAACAGCAGGATTCATGAGTGAACAAGCAGCTCCAGTGTTAATGAAAGCAATGACGCTAGTTGGTTTATCCCATTTGGATGAATAAACCTTAAGTTCCACTTGAGGGATGACTATGATAGCATTGATATCTTTCCTAGGCTTTAGCGGCTGGTTCGGATATTTGATAGTGGTCATCACTATGATCTTCGTATATATCAAGAGAGAATAAGGTTTCTTCAGTGGGTTCATCATCCATAGAGAATACGGACTCAAGGTCTTCTTCTTTTCTGAGATGTATACTAGTGTAATCTTCAGTTTCTTGCAAGAGCTTGACAGATTTCCTCGATTGGGGACAATTTCTAGCAAAATGTCCTATCTTGTGGCAAATAAAGCATCTATTCTTTTTGTGAAAATTTCCTGGCCTCCTTCGTCTAAAATATTTTTTGCGCCTCCTGGACCTTGATTTCCCATTTGGAATTCTTGGCCATCTGATCCTCTTGAATCCTCTATGTCGCCTAGATATGTGGTAGGAACATCTTGATCCGGTGATCAGATCAGATTTGTGGCATGCTTTGTCAAGCGCTAGATTGTGTTGGATAATTTGTTTTAGGGTAGAGCGCTTTGTACAAATGTCATCCAATGCGATGAAAATAGCTTGCCTGATGTAGCCAATTTGTGGGATTGTTATGGACTGAAACTTTTCTTCAATGATGGTCATGGTTCGGCTTGACAATAACTTTGGAAGGGAAAAGACACATGCTTGCGTTAGATTGATGTCTCCACCGATCTTGAAGTATATCTTTGCCATTTTTTGAAAATGCTTGTCAATGTCATTTCTGTCGAATGACACACACTTCATCTCGAAGAGTTGTCTTCGCATCTTTTCTTGTCTTTGGTCAGTATCTCCACAGAAAAGTTCATGTAGGATTCGGATGTTGAAGGCAAAGTCTTGGGAAGTAAGAAAATTATTTTTGTCTTAAATTCCAAGTGAGTTCAATCTATGAGAATTCCTGAGAACCGCGTAGTGAGTTCTGACAAGATGATATACTTTTCTCGTTCCACCAAATTTTTGGTCACCATCCAAGTATAGAAGTCTTGGATCCTTTGAAGCCATTTTGAAACCTTGACGTCATCTAAGGTGAAAGTGTGGAAACTAGTTCCAACGGATTTTGACGCCATGGGTTCATATCTTCTTTCCGGGATTGGTTCATCTATCATGCCTTCTTGTTCCTCATCCACTTTAGATATTTCTGAGTCTCTTGGCTGGTTTACAAATATTGTGGGATCGACATCTTCGGAAGAGTTTGTTGGGGACTCATTGCTTGATTGAGAGCTATCTTCCATTGTTTCATTGTCTGATGAATTTAGAGATTCCGACCATGGGGTATCTTCTTCTGATATGTTTCTTGGCTGGGATACATAGAGGTCTGGAGCCTTCTGATCAGAAAACATCAGATTTTTGGGGTAGGACCCTTTTGAACTTTAACCATGATCTCACATTTTCTTGGTTTGTATTTGCACCGCACGAGCATCTTTCCTTTCCCAAACCATTTGTGCAATATCAAAATCATGTTCTTCTTTTAAGAGTTGGGTGAAAGAAATAGGATTATGTGAGGCAATTGGAAAAGTAGAAAAGGTGTAGTCCAATTTAGGTGGGGAATATGCTTGTGGCAACATAGGGAAGAAGGTAGGTTTTGAGGGGAAAGCTGGGGTCTTTTTTGGCTCAAAGTGGTCATTTCTCAAAAGTTAAATTTGTTCTCTGATGGAAATCGTCTCCTTTTGTTGTTGTTGGAACAATTGGAAAAGTGAAGTTCCTGGCAGACAAATCTCATATTGTAAATTTGCCAACCTTAGTTCCAAGCTTTGATTAATCCTGCATGGTGAGATGATGTCTGCTCCACCTTTTTCTCAATTGTTTCCACTTTTCTCATCATTTTATTTTGTGTATGGGCCACGTTCTTTTTGGTGTTGTCGATGTTGTTCAGCACTTTGTTTTGGCAGATGGAATTTTCTAATTGCCAGTTCATTGTTGCTTCAATGTTACTTGTTGGGAGGGGGGATTTTCTCTAGTAGGTAGCACTATATTTTTCTTGGGAATTTTTGGAGCATGGATTATACCCTCTTTTTCAAAAGGTTGAAGTAAAGGAAAATCTTGGGTATGACTGGAGCTTGAAGGACTTAGCATGAATATCTGTGGTTGTGTGGGATTTGTGGTTTTGAGTTGGTGAAGTTTTAGGTTCAGGTGGTTTTTTCGATTCTAGGGTATTAGTTGATGGTGGTTTGGGTTTGGGTGTGGTTTCACTATTTTCCCAGCTTGGAGTGAACTTTTCTAGTAATTTTGGCCATTCCTGGGGTTTGTAATT
This sequence comes from Nicotiana sylvestris, assembly GCF_000393655.2. Taxonomy (NCBI): domain Eukaryota; kingdom Viridiplantae; phylum Streptophyta; class Magnoliopsida; order Solanales; family Solanaceae; genus Nicotiana; species Nicotiana sylvestris. The sequence goes on from NC_091067.1 coordinate 88,001,940, forward strand.
GACAAGAAATTCATATTTACTTGGACGGCTTAATGAGCCAATTGAAGGGTCTTTATTTTCATATTTGGCTCAAAATTGCTTTTCCTTGGTGTTCCCTTTTTTCTTGGATTTTTGTTTGGTCTCATTGAGGCCAAATCTTTCCCAATGATGAAGATAGTGTTCATCATATTCTCCAATTGGATTTTCCAAACAATCTTGGCAGTCGCAATCAAGATCCCAATGGCAGTGTCCCCTAAAGGGGCATTTGAACCACCAAACTCTTTTTCCTTCCTTGTCAAAGTGTTGACACCATTCATATTCTTTCATGATAGTTTGTATATTCCAAAAGGGTTCACTTTCAGGATCATGGTCTGTATCTTTGGGTTGAATCATTTTGCAAGAGAAGATGATTTTATTGGGTTTTTTAGATGGGAATGGTCAAAGCTTATGGAAACTGTTTTATCATTTCTTTTGGTAAAAGTTGGCTCACCAGATTGTAGAGATTCTTCTGGTTCCCTTAATTTTTCATTATTTGTGATCTAGGAATCAGGAAGAATTTTGATAAGCTCATCTATGGAAATTTGTCTAGGTATTTGGGTGCACATGGTGTTTCCTTTGGTAGCATTAATATTTAAGAGTAAAGCATTTTCTCCTCCAGGAAGGCAGAGATCCATGGCATGATTTTGGACTCACCACGCCATTTGGTGATGAAGAGTGGCTTGGATGGAGTCTTTGGCTTGTGGGGATCCTTGGATTTGGACTTGGATTTTTACTGCTTCGGTTAAGTATGGGTCATAAAGGGACATGTTGAAATTTGGAAAGATAGTTATAAAGACAGTCCCATCATTCAAGGTAACTTCTGTGGTACCTAAATTTGCATGTTGGTACTCTAAGTATCTTATATCTAGAAGAGAAAGTCGAGCTACAACAGGTTGACCATTTCTTCCGTGATATGTTAAAGCGATTCGGATAGCACCAAAATGGATATGGGTAATATCACGATATCTCCATTATCTGGGAAAATCATCTGGGATTTGAATGGTGATAAATTGTTCCTCTTGAGTGGCAAGAATAGGATGCTAGTCAAGTTTTGAGGCAGCAACATATTCTTTGACTCCTTTTGGTATGTGTTGGACTAAAGAACGAATTTGGGTCCAGGGTGCAAATGATTTTTTGGCAAAGGCTGAGTAAGGATTTATGAGGGGTAGTTCAGTGGAGGATACTTTCTGTTCGTCGGGTAGGATATCTACTTTATAAAGGTAATCATATTTTTTGGACAAGGTTTTATATAGAGTGGGGGCATATTTATTTTTGCAAGGGAAGAAGATGATGGAAATGACTCAGACATATTTAGTAACATATTCCTCATTTCGAAAGGATAGGCTGGCTCTGATACTACAGTATAAGGAACAGAGCAAGAGACTCCAAGAAAGCAAACTAGATCATAGATATGAGGTATTGAGGCGGCATAGTCTTGGGATTTGGGGTCACTTGGGATGAGTGTTGATTGAAATCCATTATGTGCTAGGAAGAGAAGTGTTATTTTGAAAGCAAGCTAAGAGGAAATATGAACGGGTTGGGTCGGTTTAGCAATGTCTTAGATCATCATAGTTAGGAAAATAAATGGTTCCTTCGGTATGATAAGACCATACAGGTGTTTCGTGGCTCTTCTTGCGGTCTTGGCAGTGTGCATGACTTGGTTGATTTATAGGGATTTAGTCCAATGGATTGGTTATGTATAGATGGGTCCCGAAGAGTTTATGATGGTTTCGAGCACGACTTGAGATTTGTGTCTACTTTAGTTATGGAAAGTTGGTGCGATATTGCGATTTTTCTTCTGGGATGAGTTAAGTGAAAGGGTTTTAACCAGTGTAAGTTTGTTCAGGATTTAATAGTTTATTGTATGTGTCATGGATAGGGTCATTATGGATCTTTGGAAAGTTATTGACCTATTTTGAGATGATTGGAATCAATTCAGAGGTCCATTCATAGGCCCAATGTGAATGCATATTGTACACCATATTGGATATATTTATTCATCACAATATTTGTCTATGGATGAGCCTTCGGGCATGATGGATGTTATTCCTATCATCATCTATTTCATATGTTATTCTTTCATGCTATGTGGGTTGTGAGGCAGCTTGATTTTTCTTTTTTCACGCGCGCATTGTGGTCCTATATAGGCTCTATAGTGTTGTATGAGTGAGATGGCTCTCAAGATGTTGGGTTTTTTATTCACCTTAGACGTGCTTGGCCTTTTTCGTAAGCGAATTATGCTATCTGTCTCCACAAGGTTATGTTTATACACTTGGCATGCTTGTTGTTGATGTACGTGTGTCTAGTGAGCGAGCATTTTTTGCTCGACGGGTAATCCCATGTGGAGTATCATGTATTGATCAGGTGGCACACCGCTATGGATAAGATGTTCGGATTGGGTTACACACCGCAACAATGAGATGTTGGGTACGATTCGTTAAGCTTATCTTGTGTGTTTTTACTTCTCCTTTGTGGGGTAGATTCATAGCATTTTTCTTGGTTGTAATTTTTTTATGCGTGCTAGATAGTTCTGGTACTTGGATTCCTTCCTTTATTGGTCATACTCGAGTTGTGGCTTGTTTGGCACATGGATTACGTTGTATAGGATTTTAGATGGTGTCTGAGCAGCTTGTACTGAGTGAGACGAGGTTGTTAGACCAGGAATAAGTTCAAACGGATTTGTATTATGTATGTTTGTAGGGGGGATGTAAAAATCAGTTCAAAATGCAGTTATGATTCTTGTCGAACGGAGGAACCCCATAATTTTTTATTTGATGGGTGGTTATGAGATTTTGTACATATCTTTCATCGTTGTAGTATTGCAAGGGTTGGAACATGGCTTTTATGTGTCACGAGGTTTATTGATGGTACCGGGTTCGAAAATTGACAACTATTGTGTTTGGAATTTATTACTATGGGCATATGATTTATGCGGTATATCATGTGGTTACATTTTGGGTGTATAATTATGATTTGATACGGCTCTCTGTGATTGATACAGTCTATGTACACAAGAATTAGGCCTTATAGGAAATTCCGGATGTTGGAATTTGGTTCTAAGGCTTGTGGGCTAAGGTATGGAGGATCTTCAATCGAAGGTTTGCTAATGTACTTATAAGGATTGAGGTGTCACGAGTATGGTCATGATGAGTTATACAATGACTTGACAGCTTGGGAACAACTCTGGGCACGTTCGAGGACGAACGTATATTTAAATTCGGGAGAATGGAATGACCCTATCGGTCATTTTGAGCTTTAGCATGTCATTTGACGGTTTGAAACCTTGGGTAGCTTCACATTATGAATTATGACTCACATATGTGGTTGGTTTCGATTTTCGAGATGTTCAGCGTTGATTTGGAAGAATAATTCTCAATTCAGAAGCTTTAAGTTGGAAGAGTTGACCAAGGTTTGACTTTTGAGTTAACAACCTCAGATTCAGGATTTAAAGGTTTCAATAGGTTCATAAGGTGATTGCGTACTTACGCGTATGTTCAGGTTGAGTATCGGGTAGTACGGGAGCAATTCGGTGCTTATTGTTGAATGTTTGCATTTTGAAGGTCTTTGAATTAGCTAAGTTTGACTTGGAGTGGACTTTGTTGTTATCGAATTCCAAATGGTATTCTATGCCTTGGGGATGGTTTGTCTTGTCATATTGGACTTGTGTCTGAAATTTGGTTCTATTCTGAGGTGTTTAAGAGTGATTTGGACACTTGAGTTGCATACTAGTTAAGCTTAAGAAAATGAGTTGACCATAGTCAAATAGCAGAATTAACAAGCTTGGAATTATGATTTAAAAGTTTCAACAGGTTTTTATGATGATTTTGTACTTGTCCTTAAGTTTTTGTTAGATTCCAATGAGTTTCGGATGGGTTTGGGTTGTGTCGCACTCTTATTTGATATTTTGGTGTCGCTTCTTTGAGCATAAAGGGTACTATATTGATCAAATGACCTTTTAATTGTGATTAGATTGAATTATTAGATCTGTATCATAATTATGGAACCATAGCAACAAGAATCGTCGAATTCCGAGATCGTATAAGAGAGTTATGTCAATTTCCGTGACGGGAAAGATTGATGGTTTTTGGTATAAACTTTTATTCTTCGCGAACGCGGGAAATGTCCCCAGAACGCGAAGAAGGAATTCTGGGTTGACTGTTCAACACGAAAAATTTCACTTCGCAAACGCAAAGGAGTCCCGCGAAGGCGAAGAACAAAAATCACCCGGCAGTATTTTAAATTGGTAAACCGAGCTTTTTAGTATTTTGAGCATATCTTGAGTTCTAGAGCACCGTTTGAGGTGATTTTTGCGATTTTGTTCTCATCTCAACAAGGGTTAAATATCTAAACTTTATTTTGATGTTTTAACATAATCATTTCTGTTAGTTATTATTTTTATCCGTATTTGGATTGTAGAAATTGTAGTTTTGTCACGACCCAAAAACTAACCTTGTCGTGATGGTAGCTAACATGGTACTAGGCAAGCTGACACATTACCAAAACAAATCGATATTCTCATTTCAAAGATAATTTCAAAGCTATTTAATATAAAATATTCATAAAGGAGTTCAATCAAAGCAAAAGTGCGGAAAAGAAAGCTCAACATCGTGATGTCACTAGCCATGAGCATCTACTACAACTGTCTAACAATATCAAGACTAATATAGTCTGAAAAATAACTGAATACAACTAAGGGAAGATAAAGAAGGAGAAAAGCATTGGCTACGGTCGCCAGGCAGCTACCTTGCTAACTCCGATGAATCTGCAACTGAACAATCAACACCCGCTACTGTGACCAGAGATGCCTGGATCTGCACACAAGGTGCAGGGGGTAACGTGAGTACACCAACTCAGTAAGTAACAACAGTAAATAGAGACTGAGAATTAGTGACGAGCAATAATGCAAGTAAAGTTCATACTACAGAAACTCAGTAAAATACGACACTCTTTTAAAAGTATAGTTTGAACCAAATCAACTTGTTTGAATCCAGTTCCAGTAAAATCATTTAAAAAAATATCTTTCAACAGTTTTTAAACAAAGGCTAAATGCAAAGGTGAGCAAAAATAATGAAATCAGAAACAACCCCTTGGGCAAACATCACTCATATGCAGCCCCTCGAGCAAACCTCTCTATAGCTCATATATAGCCCCCACCATCACTCATGCCTCCCTGTCACTCGGTACTCGGCTCTCGGCACTCGCACTCAGTAGGTACCAGCGCTCACTGGGGGTGTGTACAGACACCGGAGGGGATCTTTTAGCTGAAGTGCTATATCAAGCAAATCATGGCATAAATCAATGAGACCCTCGGCCTATATCAAACATGTTGCGGCGTGCAACCCCATCCCATAAATATCCTCACCAATCAGGCCCTCGGCCTCTCTCAGTCATAAACCTCTCCAACCTTTATGGCTCTCGAAAAAACAAAGCATTCCGCCCAAACAACATTTATATGATGCATCAAAACAGAGTAATAAAGACTGAATTATGTAGTAAATAAGTATAAACATGACTGAGTATAGATTTCCAATCGAAAACAATGAGAGGATAGAAAGAAAAGACCTCTAAGGGTCCAAACAACACTAGCATAAGGTCTAAACATGGCATCCAACTTGATTTACGAAAATTCTTTCTAAAACACATAAGAAGCATGTAGTTTCAACAAAAATATTCAGCTTAACAGTTGATACGGGGCAGACCAAGTCACAATCCCCAATGGTGCACACCCACACACCTGTCACCTAGCATGTGCTCACCTCAAAAATAGTCACATGACACAAAAATTCAGGGTTTCATACCCTTAGGACTAGATTTACAATTATTACTTACCTCAAACTGATCAAATCTCTACTCGGCGATGCCTTTGCCTCTCAAATCGGCCTCCAAATGCTCCGAATCTATTCACAGCCACTACAATACCATCAATATATGCTAAAGGAATAAATTCTACAAGAAAACTACTAAATTAGACCAAGAACCCGAAATTGGTTCAAACCCGGCCCCCGGGACCACATCTCAAAATCCAACAAAAGTCACCAAACTAGAAACTCCATTCACTCACGAGTCCATACATACAAAATTTATCAAAATCCGACTCCATTTGGTCCCTCAAATCCTCAAATCAAGCTCTCCAAAATCTCAAGCCCTAACCCCTCATTTTCACCCCTAATTTCCACTAATTAATTGACAAAACAACGGGAAAACACCATAGATAGGAGTACTAGAGCTCAAGTAACTTACCTCACTAGTTTCCTTGAATCTCCCTCCAAAATCACTCCAAAAGCTCCAAAAACCGACTTGAAAATGGTGGAAATGAACCAAAATTCGCAAAGTATGCTATTTATCCTTTCTGCCCAAGTCTTCCGCACTTGCAGCCATATATCCGCTCCTGCGGAATCGCACATGCGGTCATTTCCTCGCACCTGCGGAAACCACTTAAATCCTCAAAGCCGTATTTGTGCCCCAGGTCTCGCACTTGCGGGCTCGCAGATGTGACCAATCTTACGCTTCTGCGGACCCAGCCCTAGACTTCCATTTCCGCATCAGCGGCTAAAAAAATGCACCTGCGAATCACACTCCGTGGGTGTGGAAAACCAGCAACAGTTTCAGCTGCATTATTCAAATTCCAAACTCTCTATTAACCATCTGAAATCATCTCGAGCCCCTCGGGACCTCAACTAAACATACCAACAAGTCACATATCAACATACAAACTTAGTCGAACCTTCAGAACACTCAAAATACTGAATTACCCTCGGATTCAAGCCTAAGAACTTCTAAACTTCTAAATTCCGCAACTGATGTCAAAACCTACCAAACTACATTCGAAAAACCTCAAATTTTGCACACACGTCACAAATGACACTACAAACTTACTCCCACTTCCGAAATTCCATTCCGACCCCGATTTCAAATTTTCAACTGTCGACCAAAATCACCAAATTTCCAACTTTCGCCAATTCAATCCTAATTCTATCACGGACCTCCGAATCACATTCTGGACGCGCTCCTAAGTCCAAAATCACCTAATGGAGCTAACCGAACCATAAAATCCAAATCCGAGATCATTTACTCACAAGTCAACATCCGGTTGACTTTTCCAACTTAAGCTTCTAAATAGGAGACTAAGTGTCTCATTCCACCCGAAACCACTCTGTACCCGAAACAACCAACACAATATGATAAAAATACGACTGAAGAACACAAAAGAAAGTAGAAATGGGAAAATGGGGCTATAACTCACGAAACGACCGACCGAGTCGTTACATCCTCCCTCTCTTAAACAAACATTCGTCCTCGAACGAGTCTAGAAACATACATGAAGCCTCAAATATGTGTGGATATCTGCTCTGCATGTCCCGCCCGGTCTCCCAAGTAGCCTCCTCCACGGGTTGACCTCTCCACTGCACCTTCACTAAAACTATGTCCTTTGACCTCAACTTTCAAACTTGTTGATCCAAAATAGCCACTGGCTCCACAACATAAGTCATATCACCCTCCAACTGAACCGTGCTGAAATCCAAGACATGAGATAGATCGACGATATACTTCTGGAGCATAGAAACATGAAACACTGGAGGTACACTTGACATGTTGGGTGGCAAAGCAAGTTCATAGGCCACCTCCCAAATTCTGCGAAGCACCTCAAATAGCCCAATAAACCGAGGGCTCAACTTGCCCTTCTTTCCAAACCTCATAACACCCTTCATGGGTGAAACCTTTAGCAAAATCTTCTCTGCAATCATGTAAGACACATCACGGACCTTCCTATCAGCATAACTCTTTTGTCTTGACTGAGCTATGTGAAGCCGTTTCTAAATCACTTTCTCCTTGTCCAATGCATTCTGAACCAAGTTTGTACCCAAAAGCCTAGCCTCACCCAGCTCAAACCATCCCCCTGGAGATTTACACCGCCTCCCATATAAAGAATCATACAGAGCTATCTAAATACTCGACTGATAACTGTTGTTGTAAGCAAACTCCGCGAACTGCAGAAATTGGTCCCATGTACCACCAAAATCAATGACACAAGCACGTAGCATGTCCTCCAAAATCTGAATACTGTGATCGGACTATCCGTCCGTCTAAGGGTAAAAACCTGTGCTCAACTCGACCTGAGTACCCAACTATCGCTGCATGGCCCTCCAAAACTGCGATGTGAACTGAGTACCTCTATCTGAAATGATGGAAACTGGGACACCATTGGCGAACAATCTCTCGGATATAAATCTCAACTAACTACCTTGAAGAATAGGTAGTACTCACAGGATTGAAGTGCGCGAACTTGGTCAGCTGATCCACAATCACCCAAATAGCATCGAACTTCCTCAAAGTACGTGGGAGTCCAACTACAAAATCTATGGTGATCTGCTCCCACTTCCACTCTGGAATTTCCATCTGCTGAAGCAAGGCAACTAGTCTCTGATGCTCGTATTTCACATGCTGATAGTTGAGGCACCTAGCTACAAACCCAACTATATCTTTCTTCATTCTCCTCCACCAATAGTGTTGTCTTAAATCCCAATACATCTTCGCATCACCCGGATAGATGGAATACCACGAACTATGGGCCTCCTTAAGAATCAACTCCCGAAGCCCATCTACATTGGGAACACATATTCGGCACTGCATCCTCAATATCCTGTCATCACCAATAGTCACATCTCTGGCATCATCACGCAGAACCTTGTCCTTGAGGACAAGCAAATAAGGGTCATCATACTGGCGCTCTCTAATGTAATCGAATAAGGAAGATTGAGAAACCACACAAGTTGGGACCCGACTGGGCTCTGAAATATCCAATCTCACGAATCGATTGGCCAAGGACTGAATATCAACTGCCAGAGGTCTCTTCCCAACAAGAAGGAATGCAAGACTACCCATACTCACTGCCTTTCTACTCAAGGCATCGGCCACCACATTGGTCTTTCCTAGATGATATAAAATAGTAATATCATAGTCCTTTAGCAGCTCCAACCATCTCTGCTGCCTCAAATTGAGGGTGTTGGTGGCTACATGAGCAGTAAACACCTCACATAACACACCATAGAGATAGTGCCTCCAAATCTTCAACGCATGAACAATGGCAGCCAACTCCAAATCATGAACGGGGTAGTTTTTCTCATGGGGCTTCAATTGATGAGAATCATAAGCAATCACTCTACCCTCCTGCATCAACACACACCTAATGCCGACCCGAGAAGCATCACAATATACTGTATAAGAACCTGAAGCTAATAGCAGAACTAATATTGGAGTTGTGGTCAAGGCGGTCTTGAGCTTCTGAAAGCTCGCCTCACACTCATCCGACTACCTGAAAGGAGCACCCTTTTGGGTCAATTTGGTCAAGGGTGATGCAATAGATGAAAATCCCTACACGAACCGAAGGTAGTAACCAGCCAAACCAAGAAAGCTATGAATCTCTGTGGCTGAGGATGGTGTGGGCCAACTCTGGACCACCTCTATCTTCTTTGGATCAACCTAAATATCCTCACTGGACACCACGTGTCCCAAGAACGACATTGAGCTGAGCCAAAACTCACACTTGGAGAACTTAGCATAAAACTTCTCCTCCCTCAACCGCTGCACTACAACTCTCAAATGCTCAGCTTGCTCCTCCTGGCTACACGAGTACACCAGAATATCATCAATGAATACAATAACAAACGAGTCGAGATAAGGCCAAAACATGTTGTTCATCAAATGCATGAACGTTGCTGGGGCGTTGGTCAGCCCAAAAGACATCACAAGGAACTCATAATGATAGTATCGGGTCCTAAAAACTGTCTAAGAATGTCAGAGTCCCTAATCTTCAACTAGTGATACCTTGACCTCAAGTCGATCTTGGAGAACACCCTCACTCCTTGAAACTGGTCAAATAAATTATCAATACAAGGCAAATGATAATTGTTCTTGATTTTGACTTTGTTCAACTACCTGTAATCCATGCACTTTCTCATAGTACCATCCTTCTTCTTCACAAATAGAACAGGTGCACCTCAAGGTGACACACTAGGCCAAATAAACCCCTTATCAACGAGTTTGTGAAGTTGCTCCTTCAATTCCTTTAACTCCGATGGTGCCATACGATACGGCTGAATAAAAATGGGCTGAGTGCCCGGCACCAAATCAATACCAAAATCAATATTCCTATTCGGCGGCATGCCCAGTAGGTCTGCAGGAAATACATCTGAAAAATCTCTTACTACCGAAATTGAATCAATGGTAGGAGTCTCTGCACTCACATCTCTCACAAAAGCCAAATAAGAAAGACACACCTTCCCGACCATTCGATGGGCCTTCTAAAATGAAATTACCCTACTAGGAACATAGTCCAATGAACCTTTCCTCTCAATGTGTGGCAACCCCGGCATAGACAACATCACTGTCTTAACATGACAATCTAGAATAGCATGACATGGATACAACCAATACATACCCAATATCACATCAAAATCAACCATATTGAGCAACAAAAGGTTTACTCGGATCTCTAAACCCCCAATAGTCACCACACAAGACCGATATACGTGGTTCACAACAATAGTATCGCCCACATGAATAGATAAATGAATCGATGAAATAAGAGACTCGTGAGGCATATCCAATTAATGAGCAAAATATGACGACATATATGAAAAAGTGGAACCAGGATCAATTAATACAGAGGCATCCCTATGGCAAACTGAGACAATACCTGTAATCACAGCATCTGAAGCAATAGCATCTTCTCTGGCAAAGAGTGCATAAAAATGGGCTTGACGGCCACCTGATCGGCCTCCCCCTCTAAAGCGACTCCTAGCTAACTAACCTCTACCCTCGAGATGGCCAAGCAGGTAGGGAAGTAACTGATGCCAAAGTCGAAGGCTGACTCCTCTGATGAGGCAGACCCCCATGATGATGAGGACACTGCCACCACATATGCCCAAACTCCCCACACTCAAACCAACCCCCCGGTGCTGGTGACGGGGAGTGAAGGGGACCCCTAGCACCGGGATAACTGGTAGAAGGACCTGGCATGGAGGAGCCCTGAACTGATGGATCACGGGACGAACTCTGTGCTGGGAGGGCACTAAGTGATGAATGGCCCTTATGAGAACTGTGAGAACCATGGCCTGATGATGCACCACAGTGTACTGGGTGAGATAACTAAGCATGTCTAAATGGACGGCCTCTACCATGCTGGAACTGGTCCCCATGATGAGCAACACTAAATCCACCCTGTCCACGAGGCCTCTTGGCCTCCATCTCAACCCTCTCCTGACCATGAACCATCTCAATCTGTCGAGCAATGTCGACGACCTCATCAAAAGAAGCACCAGACACTCTCTCTCTCTAGTCATAAGCAGTCGCAGCTGATAAGTGAGGCCATCTATAAACCTCCTAATCCTCTCCCTGTCTATGGAACCAACAAAATAACATGATAGGCCAACTACGAGAATCGCATCTCGTACAGCGTCACAGACATCTCTCCCTGATAAAGCTGCTCAAACTGCCTGCACAGCTCCTCTTTACGGGACTAAGGTACAAACTTCTCCAGAAAGATGACAAAGAAGTTCTACCAAGTAAGGGGTGTTGTGCCGACCGGCCTACGCCTCTCGTAAGCCTCCAACCCACTGAATGAAGCCCTAGAGAACTAGAAAGTAGTGAATGAGACCCCAGTGGTCTCCAGAATGTCTGTTGTACGGACTATCCTATGACATTTATCCATGAAACCCTTAACATCCTCACCCTCTGCACCACTGAAAGATGGAGGCTGGAGTTTCCCAAACCTCTCCAATCTATGATGCTCATCCTCAGGCATGACATGAACCATATAGTCCTGCGTAGGTGCAACCGGATGGGCTGGTGGTGCCCCTGGTGTCTGGAGTCTCTGAACAACCTGACTGATTATAGATTTTCAATCGAAAACAATGAGAGGATAGAAAGAAGACCTCTAAGGGTCCAAACAACACTAGCATAAGGTCTAAACATGGCATCCATCTTAATCTACATAAATTCTTTCTAAAAGACGTAAGAAGCATGTAGTTTCAAAAAAATATTCAGCTTAACAGTTGATATGGGACAGACCAAGTCACAATCCCCAATGGTGCACGCCCACACGCCTGTCATCTAGCATGTGTGTCACCTCAAAAATAGTCACATGACACAAGAATCCGGGGTTTCATACCCTCATGACTAGATTTACAATCGTTACTTACAACAAACCGATCAAATCTCCACTCTGTTGCCTCTCGAATCGGCCTCTAAATGCTCTGAATCTATTCACAACCAGTACAATACCATCAATATATGCTAAAGGAATGAATTCCACAAAACAACTACTAAATTAGACCAAGAACCCAAAATTGGTTCAAATCTGACCCCCGGACCCACGTCTCAAAATCCTACAAAAGTCACAAAACTAGAAAGCACATTCACTCACGAGTTCATGCATACAAAATTTATCAAAATCCGACTCCATTTGGTCCCTCAAATCCTCAAATCACAATTTCCAAAGTTCCAAGCCCTAACCCATAATTTCCATCCTTAATTTTCACTAATTAATTGATAAAACAATGGGAAAACACCATAGATAGGAGTACTAGAGCTCAAGCAACTTACCTCACTGAATACCCCTTGAATTTCCCTTCAAAATCACTCCAAAAGCTCCAAAAACCGACTTGAAAATGGTGAAAATGAATCTAAATTCGCGAAGTGTGGTATTTATACTTTCTGCCCAGGTCTTCCGCACCGGCGGCCATATATCTAATCCTGCAGAACCGTACCTATGGTCATTTACTCGCACTTACGGAAACCACTTAGATCCTCTAAGCCACATCTGTGCCCCAGGTCTCGCACCTACGGGCTCGCAGATGCGACCAATATTACGCTCCTGTGGATCTAGCCCTAGCCTTCCATTTTTGCATCTACGGCCAACCAAATGCACATGCGACTCGCACATGTGGTTCACACTCTGCAGGTGCGGAAACACCACCACCACTAGCTTCAGCTGCATTATTCAAATTCCAAACTCACCGTTAGCCATCCAAAATCATCCCGAGCCTCTCGGGACCTCAATCAAATATACCAACAAGTCACATATCAACATAGGAACTTAGTCGAACATTCGGAACACTCAAAACAATATCAAATTACCGAATTACTCTCGGATTCAAGACTAAGAACTTCTAAACTTCCAAATTCGGCAACCGACGCCAAAACCTACCAAACCACGTCTGAATGACTTCAAATTTTGCACACACATCAAAAATGACACTACAAAAATACTCCCACTTTCGGAATTCTATTCCGACCCTGATATCAAATTTTTCACTGCCGACCAAAATCGCCAAATTTCCAACTTTCGCCAATTCAAGCATAATTCTACCACGGACCTCCAAATCACATTCCAAACGTGCTTCTATGTCCAAAATCAACTAACAGAGCTAATCGAACCATAAAAATCCAAATCTGAGATCATTTACTCATAAGTCAACATCCGGTTGACTTTTCCAACTTAAGCTTCTAAATAGGAGACTAAGTGTCTCATTCCACTTCAGACCCGAAACAACCAACGCGATATGATAATAATACGGATGAAGAATACAAAAGGAAGTAGGAATGGGGAAACGGGGCTATAACTTACGAAACGACCGGCCGGGTCGTTACAAGTTTTTAGCCTCAAAGTTGAGAAATGGTAAATTCTTGATTTGAGGGTCAATTAATGGATGAAATTGGACGATTTTATGGATAGTCTCATAATTTATAGGTAATATTTATTTTTGATAATTTTCAGAATTCGGGCTCGCGAGCCCGGGGTTGGCTTTTATTGAATTTTGTACGGGGTTGAGAATTGTTTCTAAATGATTAATTATGGGTTCTTGAGTATGTTTTGATTGGTTTGCATGTTCTTTGACTAGTTTTGGATCATTTGGCATTGGTTTGAGGTGTTAGAGAGGCTTTAGAGCCGATAATCAAATTTTGAAGCGAGGTAAGTCTCATGTCTAACATTGTGAGAGGGAATTTACCTCGTAGGTGCTATATTTTTTTATGTGCTACGTGTTATGGGAGATACGCACGTATGACATGATGAGTGTCCGCGGGTATCCTAGAATTTCTGATTATGTCCAGGTAGATTTAGACTCACGCCATGCTTTAATTGTACTATTTCAGTATTCTTGCATGTTTAAATGCCTTAATTACATTTTTCCATGAGAATAGACTTGCGATAAGTATCGGCCTTGCTATTTTAGATACTTGAAGAGCTATCTGATTTGTGGTGAACATTATACTTCCTTTTTATGGATTTCTTCTGCGTTATACATATTCGTCTGAAAATTTCTTAAATTTTATAACTCACACGTATATTTGTAGTGGAGCTAGTGACCCGTCAAAGTTTTATATTTTAATGGGATCGGGATAAATGCTTTATCAACACTCTTATGAGATCGGTTCATTCGCCTTGACATATCATGTAACATACACTTATGGGATCGGGTCGTTCTCGGTAGAGTACATATTCTTATGGGATCAGGTTGTTCGCCTCGGTTATCATGTAACACATTTTTATAGGATTGGGTCGTTCCCCTCGGCAGAGTACATATGGGTCGTTCGCCTCGGCAATATCATATAACAAACTCTTATTGGATCGGGCCGTTCACTCGGCAGAGTATATATTCTTATAGGATCGGGTCATTTGCCTCCGTATAGTACACTATTCTTATGGGATCAGGCCATACATCACGACGGGATGTCACACCTTCACTCTTATAGGATCGGCCCATTCGCCTCGGCAGAATCATGCGTAATATTCAATAAGGATCCTAGAGTATGAAAGTAGGCCCCTTGATAGATTTCATTTATGTGAGTGTGAAAGTAGGCCGCTTCCTATGAGAATTGGGTTTATTCTCAAAAATACTTAATGAAAATCGAGATAATACAAAGCTATAATGTACTAGCTAATAAATCTCATGTTAACAGTTTTATTATTATGTGTAAGCAGTGATACTTCATTTGTCTTAAATAGTCATAGTTCGGGTCTAGAAAACTAGTGGAGTAAAGATTGTTTTTTCACTAATTAGAAGTTCAATGCAGAGCACACCTTCATTATGCGTAATAATCTTCCTTCTACTGGTAAACTCTCTTATTTTTAATATTAAAATGAGGAGGGGGAAATATTGGTGCACTGACATTAAGCAAATGACCTCCTAGCCACTTAAACTTGCACTTGTTTATCAACTTAGAATTTTTCCATTTGAACACCTCAACTTGATAAAAAAGCAAATACTAAACACCTCCCGTTGAGCGTGTCTCTCAAGCGCTGTGACATAGTTGAAATATCATATTCTTAGCTTATTATTATTTGACATGTATGATTAGTGGGTCCCAACTTATTTTCACCAATTTATCAAAAAATTTAAAATCATTCTCTTTCTTCTTCTTCTTCTTCACCGAGCAGCCACCAGCACCATTACTCTTCCATAAACACCATCCTTCTCAGCTCTAATGTATCAAATCAATAAAGAAGCAAAGTCAAAATTTTAACTTATTTTTACTTTCTTTTTTTCACTTTTTTTCTTCAGTTTCATAGTTGTTGGTATCACCATTCCTGCTACCTGTCTCGTCGGAATTTTTGCAAATCGTAACAAGTTTCTCTTTTCGTTTAGCAAAATATTCAGATTTTTTATCAAATTCCCTTCGAAGAGGGATTTCGTCCCCCTATGAATTGCCGGACTAATTTGTGGACTTGGACAAATTTGAAACATTTCTTATCTATGTCGTTTGTGGTAAAATAAATCACTAGACTGCTTCTCTAGTAAGGTCGTCGTAATGATCCGAGCAATTTCTGATTTCTTTCTTCAATTTCACAATCCTCGGCATGGCATCTCTAACCCGACCATCTAAGTTATCGGACTACCTCCATTCTATAGAAAAGTGAGCTCTTGATATAAATGGTTGTGAGTGATATTTGGGATTGCAAAAAAAAATGGTAACTTCTAAAGTGGATTTTAAAGAAATTTAGAGGAGGAATAGGGATTTTGAGAAGACGAGGACAAGGCAGTACAGAAGTGAGGGGGTTTGGAGAAGATGAATAGTGGGTGAGGATGGATTTTAATTTTATTTTTTTTATATTTTAGAATTCTTTTACTTAATTAATTTATACTCACGCGCCTAAATTAGGTGAATTGTACATAGTATTGCCACATCACACATGTGGTTGCTACATAAGCATAGTCAATGGTCAAATGAATCTATTAATATGCAAATAGTTAAATTGAGGTGTTTAAATAAAAAAAATTATGTTCCTTTACCGGGTAGACAAATAGCTACAAGTTTAGATGGTCAGGAGGTCATTTTGCCTTAAAATTATAATATTAAAATGTATTGTTTTTTGAATGTCAGTGTCTATAAAATTGGTAAGAAAGTGGTCATTATCTTTGGTATAATTCATGTAACCACTAGTGTCATGATTTGTCGCTAGTTACCCATCAAAGTTTAAATTTTATAACTAACAACCCATTTTCTATAATTTTATTATTCCACTTCCTTATTATTTATTTTATGGAAGAGTTTCTACGCTTATAGATAGTAGTGTTTCTTCCTTATATTAAGGTATGAGATATGAAGATATGAGAAAAATATTATAGGATGCATGAAAAAATTGAGGTTGGTGAGTTAAAAAGAGAGCTAATAGAAGAAGAAAATCTAAATCTTCAACTTATTCTCTACACAAGAGAATATTATTTTTGTTGAAGGACTATATTTATTTTGGTGGAACTTTAGACTCAACAACTTATCCAAAGTTTGTTTGAATCACACGAGGTCTTGTATCCTAGAATGGACAAGTCAAGGGTATTATTGTTGGACCAGTGAAGGTTATACAATGTGTGCTTAAATCTCAATAAATAGAGCGAGATACCCGGCCTCAGCCTAAAGAATATTTCACTTTAATTTATTTTTCAACTGTAATTTCTTATATTTTTACCAACAATATTCAATTGCAAAATTCCTCAAGGAAGAAAACATCTGTCGATTAATGCATTTAAATTTCTAGAAATAGTTCCAATTTAGATATGAAGAGAACTCTCATTTCGGTTCGTTTTCTTGGGTGTAACTTCTCCTCCTTCCTTCTTCCCTTCCTTCTTCCTCTTTCTTTTCCATCTTATCTCCTCCTCCTTCCTTCCTCTTATGAGCACACACCTGAAATTGAAGAAAAATAGTATATGATGTAGTACATTGAAGACTCATTATTTTATTTGTGGGTGATAAAAATTGTTTTTAAAAAAAAAAGAGGAACATCAATGTATATTTTGTAACAAGGCAAATTTTGCCCAAATAATTAGAAATTCTAGCGACTAGTCAAGACTTTTGTAACGACCCCGCCGATCATTTTAAGAATTAACGCCCCGATCTCCTATTAACTGCTTTTCCCATATTTGTTTCTGCTATTGTGAGTTGACGGGAGGATTTATTTGGAGTTTCGGAGAGTTTTGGGACATTTAGTCCTTAAATGAGAGTTTAAATTTTAGAATTTGGATCGTAGTCAGAGCACTGTGAAGACGGCCTCAGAATGGAATTATGTTGGTTTCGTTAGCTTCGTTGGGTGATTTCGGGCTTAGGGGCATGTTCGGATTGTATTTAAGAGGTCCGTAGCTTAATTAGGCTTGTAATGCCGAAAGTTGAATTTTTGAAGTTTCCGGTTCGATAGTGAGATTTTGATCTAAGGGTCGGAATGGAATTCCGAAAGTTAGAGTAGCTCCGTAGTATTGAATGTGACGTGTGTGCAAAATTTTAGGTCATTCGGACGAGGTTTGATAGACTTTTTGATCGAAAGTGTAATTGAGAGTTGTTGGAGTTCTTAGGCTTGAATACATGGTCAAATTCGATGTTGCAATGTTGTTTTAGGTGTTTTGAGGATTGGTATAAGTTTGGATGGTGGTATAAGACTTGTTCGTGCTTTTGGTTGAGGTCCCGGGGGCCTCGGAATGATTTCGGATGGTTAACAGGAAGTTTGGAGTTGGGAATTTAC
Source organism: Nicotiana sylvestris (assembly GCF_000393655.2). Classification (NCBI taxonomy): domain Eukaryota; kingdom Viridiplantae; phylum Streptophyta; class Magnoliopsida; order Solanales; family Solanaceae; genus Nicotiana; species Nicotiana sylvestris. The sequence continues at coordinate 88,019,968 of NC_091067.1, forward strand.
AGCTAAAGCTGTTGAGTTTGCTATCATAACCGCACTTGCAGCTTGAGGACCCCAGGTGCGAGCCCGCAGATGCGGCCAAAGGTGAAGACAGCTGAAACCGCATAAGCGGGAGGTGAGCCGCACCTGCGAGACCGCAGATGCAGATTCTGGGTCGCATGTGCAGAGAAGGGGACTTAAGTGAAAACCATAGAAGTGGTTCCCTTGACCGCAGAAGCAGTAGCACAAAAGTGGAGATGGACCGCAGGTGCAAAAAATCTGGGTCAGAAAGTATAAAAAGATTTCCTTCGCGAAATTGGGCTATTTTTCATAAATTTTCAACGGTAAGAAGCTTTGGGGAACATTTTCAAGGGAGATTTTCAGAGGGATTCATTGAGGTAAGGTCTTGGGTCCTTAAGTTCATTATTGTGTTTATTTTTACCATTGTAAACATGAAATGTGAAGGAAAGGCAGTGGTAAATTAAGGGTTAGGGTTTGGTTAATTGGAGAGTTTTGAGTGGTGATTTGAGGGACCATTTGAGGTCCGATTTTGGTGTTTTTGGTATGACTGAACTCGTGAGAGTATGAAAAATTTGAAAATGTAAATTTTACCTGATTCCGAGGCGGGGGCCCGGAGGGCATTTTGGTTATTTTTCCTAATTTCGCGTATTAGCTTAGAATTAATTAGTGGAATCAGTTACTTGAAGTTATATTTACAATATACAATTAATTTGAATAGATTTGGGCCATTTGGAGTCGAGTACTCGTGGCAAGAGCGTAGTTTCGGGTTGATTATTTGAGTCGGTTCGAGGTAAGTGGCTTGCCTAACCTTGTGGGGGGAACTCCCCTTAGGATTTGGTATTGTTGATGTTTGAAATGCCTTGTGTGTGAGGTGACGAGTGCGTACTTGTGCTAATTATTGAAAATCCTGTTTTCATTAATTAACTATAATTGTACTTCTTTTCCTGTCTATACTACTTGCAATTTAAGCTTACTATTAGCTTAGGGAAGCATGTCTAATTGACTTAATTACTTTATATACTCAAACTGCCTTATTTGGATTCTGTGTGCAGCATGCGAGGTTAGAAATACTTGTTTTACCTTGGTATGAAATTTGAATTGAATTGAGTATTCTTCGTGTTGTTGTTGTGTGTTTATTTTGGGACTACGGGACGGTATCCCGGGAGATCCCCCTGCATGTTTACTTTGAAATTACGGATTTGTATTCCAGGAGATTCCCATGCACTTTTATATTGGAACTACGTGATTGCACCTGGTAGGTTCCCCCAGTACTAGATATTTACATTTGAAACTACGGATCGGTATTCTGGGAGATCCCCGCGCATTATGAGTTGGACTGCGGGACGACACTCGGGAGATCCACTGAATATTTATATTTGGAACTACAGGACGGTATCCTCGGAGATCCTCGATTGTTATCTCTGCGTTGAGTTGTATTCCTTTTTATGATTATTTTGTCTCTGTTGTAATTGTTGTTGTTCTTTCTATCCTGTGTTACTTCTTACTGTTGCACTTAATTATACTGTCTTATTCTATATTGTTATACCTTATTTTTCATTTAAATTCAGTAGGGCCCTGACCTTCCTCGTCACTACTCGACCGAGGTTAGGCTTGGCACTTACTGAGTACCGTTGTGGTGTACTCATGCCCTTTCTGCTCATGTTTTTCATATGCAGATCCAGGTACTTCGACTCAGCCCTACTACCCTTTAGGCGAGGCGATATTCCACAGACTTCGAGGTATATCTGCCGCGTCCTCAAACCGAGGAGTCCCTTTCCATTCTCCTTTATAGTACCAGCCCTTCTGTATTTACTTTTGTTTAGACATTCTAGAGTTAGACACTTGTAGTTATTCAATAGCTTGTGATTTCATGAGATTCCGGGTTTTAGAAAATGTAATTTCAGTTTGAGAGTTGTATCGTATATGCCGAGCGGCATCTTAAATGCTTCTATATTTGCTTATCTTCAGTTTTATTAGTTTTTCCGCATTTTGTTCCTTTTCCGCAATTTGTTAGGCTTACCTAATCGTAGAGACTAGGTGCCGTCACGACAATTCACGAAAGGCGAACTGGGGTCGTGGCAATTTATGCCAGGTTCTAGCCATAAAGACATTTTTACAAAACTTTTCTGTACGAGATCAAAACTTAAATAGTAACATTTAGATCCTATTTGGAAAATCACCGGCTGTTTTTATGATAAATCAACTAAGACATAAACTGATAATATGACCTTTTTCTTTAGGTGTAACAAGTTAATGGATTGAAGAGAAAAGTTTGGTAATTTAAGCCAACATGACATTTTTTCTATGTGGCTTGCCAGGGGTGGGCGTTCGGTACTTCGGTATGATATTTAATAATTATGGTTCGGTACTTCGGTATTCGGTATATCAATTATGCATATCAAATATCGTACCAAAGTAACTCGATACGATTTGATATTTTCTTATTTGATTCGGTATGATTTCGGTACGGTTTCAATATCATACCAAGGTGATTTTAGATTTCAAAGGTGATTTTCTAATCACAAAGTTCACTCAAGCCAACATCCTGAAACTATTGCTTTAGTCATTTTGATAAATTATTTGGTTTTTGTGTAACATATAAAATCAGCTATTTGCCTATTTGTTTCTACTATTGGGTTTTAATCTTGTTAGAGCTTAAAAATAGAGTGAATGAAAAATAAAGAGGAAAATGATATTTTTGAATTTTCCTCTTTCACAAAGGGACATTGTCCCATATTGGAGGAGGAAAAGAGTTTTGATGGGTAATATATACAATTGCACTTCTTCTAGCTCTTAAAGAATTGAGAAGAAGGCAAGCCTCGCACCGTCGTCGTCTCTTGTTCGGCTTCGGCTTCGGATTTGATCAAATAATTTGATTGTAATTTAATTTTTCCTCCGTTTTAATTTTCCTGTTATAATTTGAATTTGGCAGTTTGCATAAACAGCCATTTTGAGTTGCAGCCTTACATGAAGAGTTGCAACTTTTCGGTATTACACAACGTTTTAGCTATAAATACATTAACTTTCCCTCAGATTTTTTTTATGAAAATTATGATTTCACCTTCTTCCTTCTACATTGTTTTAACAGAAAGAAAGCAGTAAGTGTGATTTACTACTGTTCTTTGAGTTCGTTAGTCACTGGGGTTTGAAGTATCGCTACACCAGTGAGGGTAATCGTTCTATCCTCGGAGGAAATAATCCTAAACCTCGGGTACTAGGAGGGGATTAAGTTCCTTAAGGAAACACTATAAATCCAGTGAGCTCGGATTAATTTATGTTCTTCTACATTTCTGATTTTTCATTGCTACTAGTTTTTTAATATATTCTTCGAATACAGAATACTAACAAGCTTGAGGAACTTAATTTTATTTTTCTGTATTCATCTTATATTTTATTTGTGGGAGACTAAATCTTAATGATTTCTACTTCTTGGTTGAGATTAAAGTCCTTGTGACTTTCTACTCAATTACTAGATCTTTTACTTGTTTTATACTAGGTTTGAAGATATAAAATCTTCATTGTGGTATTTAATCTGTTTTTGTTAAAGTTTATTCGGTTCGAAGATTTTAAATACTCCACCGTTAATTAATTTTATTTCTGTTTTGTGACTAACAGAAATGAAAGAAATAGGAACCCCCCTGGTTGGCTCTACGAGCAATGTTGCTACTTCCAGTCGTTCTTTGCCACCACCGGCTCCAACAGAAAAGCCTGGAAAATTTTTCGGGATTGACTTCAAACGTTGGCAACAAAAGATGTTCTTCTATTTGACTACTTTGATTCAACTGAAGTTCATCAAAGAGGATGTTCCGGTTTTTCCGGAATCAACTCCGGAGAATGAACATTTTAGAGTGACTGAGGCATGGAGGCACTCAGATTTCTTATGCAAGAATTACATTCTTAGTTGACTGGAGGATGATCTTTACAACGTCTTGTAATGACCCCGACCAGTCGTTTTGAGCTTTTGCACTTAGCTCGCCAGTTTTCTGGCATTACTAGCCTCGTGTTATGTATTATGACTTATGTAAATCATCGATTTTGGTTTTCAGGGTAATCGGAATGAGTTTGGAAGAATAGTTCTCAGTTTGAAGCTTAAAATTTAAAAGGTTTGATCAAGTTTTGACTTGTTTGTATATGATCTGGATTGGAATTTTTATGATTTCGTTAGCTCTGTTAGATGATTTGGGACTTAGTAGCGTGATCAGAATGTATTTTGGAGGTTCGTGGAATGTTTAGGCTTGAATTGGCGAAATTAGAATTTTGGCGTTTTCCGGTTGATAGGTGAGATTTTGATATAGGGGTTGGAATGGAATTCTGGAAGTTGGAATAGGTCCATTGTGTCATTTTTAACGTGTGTGCAAAATTTCAGGTCATTCGGATGACGTTTGATAGACTTTTTGATCGAAAGAGGAATTTGGAAGTTTTTGGAATTCTTAGGCTTGAATCCGATGTAATTTTGGTGTTTTGATATTGTTTTGAGCATTCCGAAGGTTGGAACAAGTTTGAATGATGTTATGGGATATGTTGGCATATTTGGTTGAGGTCCCGAGGGCCTCGGGTGAGTTTCGGGTGGTTGAACGGATCATTTCATGTTGGAAAAAGTTGCAGAAAAACTGTTGTTGGTGTTGCAGGTTTTTGACCTTCGCGTTCGCGATAGATGTCCCGCATTTGCGAAGGGTTAGGATGTAAACCAGTGAAGTTGGCCTTCACGTTCGCGAATGTGGTCCCGCGTTCGCGAAGGTCTGAGGCTCGTGGTCATCGCGTTCGCGAGGGTTTTGCCGCATTCGCGTAGAGAAAGTGGAATAGCTGGGACCCCAAGGCATTTGTCCTACGCGTTCACGTAGTAGAGGTCGCATTCCCGAAGAGGTGAGCCAGTTGTGCATCGCGTTCGCGAGAGGTCCTCGCGTATTTTGGTCAGTGAAGCTTTGTGCTTCACGAACGTGAGGGTGCTGCCGCGTTCGTGGTGAAGAAAATATCTGGGCAGACTGTTTAAATTTAAAAATTGAGGGTTTAAGCTCAATAAAATAATAGCCATTAGAGAGCTCGAGGGAAGGTAAAATTTGATGAGATTTTCAGTGGAGCAATTGGGGTAAGTATTCTTCACTCATATTTGATTTAATTCAATCATTTAGTCTTGAATTTTATCATTTAATTTGAGAAATTAGAGTGAGACTTGGGGAAAAATGGAAGAAAAGTTTGAGAATTCTTTTGGGGATTTGAATGGGCAATTAAGGTCGGATTTTGATGAATTTGATATGGGTAGACTCGTGAGAGGATGAGGATTCTATTGATATGATTTTTATCAGATTCCAAGACATGGGCCCGGGGCGGGGTTTGAGCAATTTCGGGATTTTTTATGTAAATTGGTTATTTTCGAGTAGGCTTTGTTCCCTTAGCATATTTTTATGATATAAATCTGTTTTTGGATATATTTGAAGCATCCGGAGGCTGATTCGAGAGGCAAAGGCATCACGGGCTAGAGTTTGGACCGGATAGAGGTAACTAATGATTGTAAATATCTGTCTAGAGGGTATGAAACCCCGAACTTCATATCGTTGTGCTACTTTAAGTTGACACACACGCTAGATGACGAGCGTGGGGTCGTGCACCATTGGGGATTGTGACTTAGTCCGTCCCATAGGACTGTTAAGTCGCGTATTTGATTGTAAACTATTTGATATCATTGGGTTTGGAAATTTTTACCATATTTTGGGTTAAATGCCATATTTGGGCTTCGTGCCAACTGTTTTGAACCCTTCGGGGATTTTTACTACTATTCCTCAATGTTTTACTTCATATTTGTACTCAGTCATGTTGTATTCTATTATTTTCATAACTCAGCCATATTTACTCTATTTTGATATTTTAAATGATACTGAGCATCATGTTCTTTTCACTGTTGTCCGAGTGGCATGAGAGATTTCTGACTGAGTGAGTCTGAGTTCTTGTGTTGGGAGGATATTATAGGATCGGGCTGCGCCCCGCAACAGTGTGGTACTTATTTATGATTATGAGGCCGAGAGCCTGTTTTGTTATGCCATGAGGTGGCTTGATATGAAGCAGAGAGCCTATTTGATTATGCCACGAGATGGCTTGATATTGCGCTTGGGCCGTAAGGGGCCCCTTCCGGAGTTTGTACACCTCCAGTGAGTGCGGGTACCTAGTGTGAGACGTGATATAGCTCGAGGGGCTGATGTTGTTCCATGTTATTTCCCGAGAGGCTGATTACGAGTGATTGTGAGATAAGCCCGGGGGGCTGGTTCTATTGATATTATGCCCTAGGGGCGGTTCATGGTACATGTTTTGCCCGAGGGGCTATTTACGTTTCTATCATGTTTACTCACTATTTTATCACTCGCTTGAACTATTAAAAATTGTTTTAAAAGGTTTTACCGCAACTGAGCATGATTTATGAAGTAAATGATTTCTGTATTGGGTTGGAAATATCCTATATTTGTTGTATCATTTTGATGTGGTTTACGTGTTTTCTTACTGCTCAGCTTTCATTTACTTCTATTACTTACTGAGTTGGCGTACTCACATTACTCCTTGCACCTTGTGTGCAGATTCAGGTAGTTCTGAACCGGTAGCGGGTGTTGATTGCTCAGTGGTAGAGTCATTGGAGTTAGTAAGGTAGCTATCTGACGTTTGCAACACTGCTTTCCTCCCTCTTGTCTTTTCTAGACTGTGTTTAGTACATTTTTGGACTCTTTGTTGTATTCAGACCTTAGTAGATGCTCGTGACTTGTGACACCCCGATGTCGGGCTTGTGTATTTATTTTGCACTATTCATTTAGACTTATATTATGAGATATCTGATTAATTAAAGGCTTAAAAATGATTGTTATTGATTAAAGGGTTAATTCGGGAGTTGTGTTGGCTGGCCTAGTTTCACGATAGGCGCCATCACAACCGGGTCGATTTTAGGGTCGTGACAAGTTGGTATCAGAGCCTAGGTTACATAGGTCTCCCAAGTCATGAGCAGGTTTAGTCTAGTCTCGCGGATCGGTACGGAAATATCTGTACTTATCCTTGGGAGGCTGTAGAACCTTTAGGAAAAACTTCACATTCTTGAATTCTTATAGTGCATCCTTGATTCGGGTGGAAATGTAACTCTTTGAATTCCTTCCACGCGTTCGTATGCGCACATGAGCGTTCGGTATTAGCTGTGCGTTGATGGATTGTGATTCCCTGATTGAGGGGTGAGATGTGATCTCTGTGTGTTGATGTTGTGCCAGTCTAGAGGACTTGATGTCGGGCCTTGCCTGTAGCTTGAGCCCTGAGCTGTTGATTGAGCGAGCGAGTGTTTCTAGATTTATGTGTTTGATAGTGTCCCTATTAAGGGAAGTGATGAGTATGATGTGACTGTGAGATATGTTCATATGATTTGAATGAGACGAGAAGGGTCTACTTCGAGGTGGTAAGAACTATCTGGTGCTTGATTTCCATCGTGATTTGATGTATAGACCGAGTTGTGGGCACGTCGAAGGATCTTTTCATGTTGCCTAGTTGGAAGGTGAAGTAGATTTCATGTTGTGATATGAGTTCAGACTCAGGAAGATTAAGTGACCGCGTAATGTTATGACGGTGGAAGGGTATAAAGAGAAGTTGGTTTGAGGCGAAGCAGGTGGGTTATCTCCTGCGGAGTGTTCTGAAGTTTGTGTGATCCTTATGTTGTTTTTTGGAAGACCTCTTTTACAATTGAAATATATGTGTTACAATTTGAATTCTGATCGCTTAAGAGAGTGGGCTTGACTGTTATGAGGGTGAATGCAAGATTTGTAGAAGATTTGAAGTATTAGATGGTCGGTGTTGCACGAGCTTATAAAGGATTGAGTTTAATCTCACTATGGCATTATGGTAGTAATAGAGTATATGCATTATGTGTTATTGTGTGTTTTGATCTATGGCTTTTAGCTAAGTGGGGGAGTCTGTTATTGATTAGTTGATTGCACGGTTATTGCTATGTTGGTTCCAGTTTGAGGCATACTGGTGGATCAGTTATGGCTTATAGAGGTTGAGACCAAGGATGGATCGAGTAAAGGAAATTTCAATAAAGGTTATGTTATGCTTTATAAGCGTATAAGAATCACGGAATGACTTGAGTAGTTATTGGTAAAGGATGTACGGTGCATAGAACAGGAAGTTGCTTGGTTGCATTAAGGAGATATTACATTCTGCGGTGTCGGAGTGCTAATGAGGCACAGGTTGTTCAGTTTATTTGATCAGTCTAATTGAGGTTTGAGTAGATTGGATGACTTTCGAGAACGGTTCTAATAGGTTCAAGATTTTACATGTAATGATTGGAGATTTTCAGGTTGTATATTTGGCTAGAAACTGAGGTTTGCATTAAAGGGTGTCAAGACTTGTGGTATTTCTGTATCATTATGGATTCTAAATATCAGTATCAAGAAGGTGAAGGTAAATTTGTAGGAAGTCTCTTCAAGGTAGGTATTTTGAATGTGGTGCGTTTGGGAATATTTAAGAGAGTATTCAGCGACTTATGAGCCTTAGACGGTGTGGTTTTATGCTTAGGTCTCGTGTGGTGATTCTGGGTTAAGGAATAGTGGTTTTATAGCAAGAAGAAGCATCAAGTTGAAGGTAAATCAAAAAGAACTTGGATAGATGGGATAGCTTGGTAGTAGGTCGGATCGACATGGTAGAGGATATGATTAGTTCTTTGGATGCTTACGAGATAATGAGTTTCTACATGTGTTTCACGATAATGCTCTTGGGTTTTAGTGGCCTGCGTAGCTTGGTTGGGTTAGAAGGATTCATTCCAGACGGTGTAGTTTTGTGCAAATGGAATCCAGAGAGTTCTTGATAGTTTTTACCACAGTTAGGGATGTATATTTTTCTACGAGCGTGAGGAGCATAAGATGTGTGGTGATTTTCTTCTAGATGGGATCAATGAAAAGTTCTTGGATAGTTGAGTACGTAGCTGTTTGTGGCCCAGAGGGGATATGAAGTTCTCATGTTTATCCAAGGATGGTATGGTATATGCAGTATGTTATGTAGGATTAAGATTTGCATGTTTAAGGTCATGGTTCAGTTTTACAAGGAAGGTCACAAATTCTTAGGTGGCATGGACAGTTCAGATGATTAGGGAAATGATATTACTAATTGGTGGCTTGATGAGGGTATACGTTTCAGAAAAAGGGCAATGTGATTAAGTTGTTGATACTTCATTAGTATTGCGGCACTCTCTGGTTGGATCGATTGCTGATGTTCGGGTTTGCTTGGTGGCACAGAAGAATTATAGGAGTACCTCTTACGGGATGATTGGGTATTAAAGGTGTGTTGTGTATTCAGACGGTGAAGTTGGGATTGGATGTGGTGATTCACGTGCTGTATGGATTTGGAGACTGGAAGTTCTCATAAACAGGTTAGGTCTTGGTTGTGGACCGCGTATATCGGTCTTGTGTGGTACTTATTGGAGGTTTGGAGGCCCGAGTGGATTTTTGTTGCTTAGTATGCTAGATTTTTGTGTGATATTGGGTATGGACTGGTTGTCTCTGTGTCGTGTTCTTCTGGGCTGTTACGCTAAAGCGGCAGTGGCAGCTATGCCGGGAATGCCACTGATTGAGTGGCGAGGTTCGACGGATTATGTACCCAATAGGGCAGTTTCATTTTTGAAGGCCTCGCGGATGGCTGGGAAGGGTTGTCTTTCTTATTTGGCCTTCGTGATGGATGTCAGTGCAGAGGCTTCTACCATCGATTCAGTTCCGGTGGTGAGGGATTTTTCGGATGTGTTTCCTGCTGTTGGGCATGTGGCCAGACAGGGTTGTTGATTTCGATATTGATTTGGTGTCGGGCACCTTATCGTATGGCATCGGCGGAGTTAAAGGAGTTGAAGGAACAACTTCAGGAACTCCTTAACAAGGGGTTCATTGGCAGGCCAATATGGATGTGTGTTCTAACTCGAGTCGGCTTAGTTGACTCCGAGTTGTATTGTTGAAGGGTATGTTGATTCGATTGTTGTTGAGCTTATTAGTGATCTGGGGAGATCTATGAGTTACTTTTCCATGTTGCGAGGCGTTGAGAATTGTTGGTTATAGGCACATGTGGTGCGGTTCTATTGGGGTCTCTCAGTGAATTCGAGCGGGAAGAGTATTGGGTATTGCTCAACGGATGGTATATCGGTTATGTCCTTTCGGGTTTGTATAAAGTTATGTCAATTGCTTCGCAGTGATTATGACGATTTGCTTTGGTTCTAGACATCAAATTGCGCGTGGTTGTCGATTTGAGCATAGTGACTTGAGGCGTCTCATGTTGGACCAGTGTTTGGATGAGGTCGCGCATTGGAGCGAAGCTATGTGGAGGTTGATCCTGCGGGATAGATTCGTGTGTTCTGGTTATACGACGTGTGGTGGTACTGGTGAGCTTGCGGTACAACTCTTTCATTTGAGTCATTTTCATGATTCGATTATGTTCGGATTGTTGCTTATTAGTGCACGGATTGCACGAGTTGTGGCTTTAGTTTGTATTGATATGTCATGTCACCAGAGTAGTTGTGTTTGATTAGATGAGATTGTTGGAATCTATAATGAATATAAACGGGTTCGATTTCAGCATGTTGGAAGGATAATATCGACGTTCGGCTTAGAAATTGCCATGGTCATTGCCAAGAGAGAAGTGGCTTCACGAATGGTTAATCTGAGGAGTGGTTATGACTTTATACGTGTTTCATTTATCATTTACAGTATACAGAAGTGTTGGAATGAGGCTTTATTTGATAAAAGGCTTATTATCAAAATTCGGATGTTTTGAGCAACTACTATGATTAGAAGTTATCGCTACAAGTGTTTGAGTTATGTGGTATGTCATGTAATTGCACATGAGGTTGCAGGTATGGGTTATTACATCTGGTTCGGGCTTATTCAGAGTATAGATGTGAGATTCTGATCTGGTAGATGGTTTCAGAAGTGGAAATGTGGTTCTAAGGTTTATGAGCTAGGTTGGATTGTGAAATTTCAATTATATTGTGTTATCGGACCTATATGAGATAGGGTGACGTGGAATCACCCCCGGTTATGTGCATGGTAAGGTTTCACAGCGATTTGATGGTTTTCGGAACAACTCTGGGCACGTTCGAGGACGAACATATTTTTAAGTGGGGGAGGATGTAACGACCCGACCGATCGTTTTGAGATTTTTCACTTTGCTCGCCAGTTCTCGGGCATGACTAGCCCCGTGTGATGTATTATGACTTATGTAAATCATCGGTTTTGGTTTTCAGGGTAATCGGAATGAGTTTGAAAGAACAGTTCTCAATTTGAACTTGAATATTAAAAAGTTTGACCAAGTTTTGACTTGTTAATATATGATCTGGATTGGAATTTTTATGATTTGGTTAGCTCCTTTAGGTGATTTGGGACTTAGAAGTGTGATCGGAATGTATTTTGGAGGTCCGTGGAAGGTTTAGCCTTGAATTGGCGAAATTGGAATTCTAGCATTTTCTGGTTGATAGGTGAGATTTTGATGTAGGGGTCGGAATGGAATTTCGGAAATTGGAGTAGGCATGTTGTGTCATTTGTGACGTGTGTGCAAAATTTCAGGTCATTCGGACGAGGTTTGATAGACTTTTTGATCGAAAGCAGAATTTGGAAGTTTTTGGAATTCTTAGGCTTGAAGCCGATGTAATTTTGGTGTTTTGATGTTGTCTTGAGCGTTCCGAAGGTTGGAACAAGTTTGAATGATGTTATGGAATATGTTGGCATATTTTGTTGAGGTCCCGAGGGCCTCGGATGAGTTTCGGGTGGTTGAACGGATCATTTCATGTTGGAAAAAGTAGTAGAAAAACTGCTATTGGTGTTGCAGGTTTTTAACCTTGGCGTTTGTGATGGATGTCCCGCGTTCGCGAAGGGTTAGGATGTGAGGCAGTGGAGTTGGCCTTCATGCTTGCGAAGGTGGTCCCGCGTTCGCGAAGGGCTGAGGCTCATGGTCATCGCATTTGCGGGGATTTTGCCATGTTCGCGTAGAGGAAGTGGAATAGTTGGGACCCCACGGCATTTGTCCTACGCGTTCGCATAGTAGAGGTCTCGTTCGCGAAGAGGTGAGCCAGTTGTGCATCACGTTCGCGAGAGGGTCCTCGCATTAGCGTAGAAGGAATTTTGGTCAGTGAAGCTTTATGCTTCGCGAACGCGAGGGTGCTGCCGCGTTCGCGATAAAGAAAATATCTAGGCAGACAGTTTATATTTAAAAATCGAGGATTTAAACCCAATATCATAAAAGCCATTGGAGAGCTCGAGAGAAGGTGAAATTTGAGGAGATTTTCAGTGGAGCAATTGGGGTAAGTATTCTTCACTCATATTTGGTTTAATTCCATGATTTAGTCATGAATTTCATCATTTAATTTGAGAAATTAGAGTGGGAATTAGGGAAAAATGGAAGAAAAGTTTGTGAATTCTTTTGGGGATTTTAATGGGCAATTGAGGTCGGATTTGATGAATTTGATATGAGTAGACTCGTGAGAGGATGAGGATTCTGTTGATGTGATTTTTATCAGATTCTGAGACGTGGGCCCGGTGGCCGGGTTTGAGCAATTTCTGAATTTTTGATGTAAATTGGTTATTTTCGAGTGGGCTTTGTTCCCTTAGCATATTTTTATGGTATAAATCTATTTTTGGAAAGATTTAGAGCATTCGAAGGCCGATTCGAAGCATCACCGGCTAGAGTTTGGACCGGATAGAGGTAAGTAATGATTGTAATGTTTGTCATAAGGGTATGACCCCGGACTTCACATCGTTGTGCTACTTTGAGGTGACACATACGCTAGATGACGAGCATGGGGTCGTGCACCGTTGGGGATTGTGTTTTGAAATTTTTACCATGTTTTGGGCTGAATGCCATATGTGGGCTTCGTGCCAATTGTTTTTGGCCCTTAGGGGATTTTTACTACTATTCCTCACTGTTTTACTTCATATTTGTACTCAGTCTTGTTGTATTCTACTATTTTCATAACTTAGCTATATTTACTCCGTCTTGATAATCTAAATGATATTTTGGACTGAGCCTCATTTTTTTTACTATTGCCCGAGTGGCATGAGAGATTTCAAACTGAGTGAGGCCGAGGGCCTATGTTGTGAGGATATTATGGGATCGGGCTGCGCGTCGCGGCAGTGTGGTACTAATTTATGATTATGAGGCTGATGGCCTGATTTGTTACGCCACAAGGTGGCTTGATATGAGTTCGGGAGCCTGTTTGATTATGCCATGAGATGTCTTGATATTGCGCTTGGGCCATAAGGGGCCCCTCCCGGAGTCTGTACATCCCCAGTGAGCACGGGTACCTAGTGTGAGACGTGATATAGCCCGAGGGGCTGATGTTATTCCATGTTATTGCCCGAGGGGCGGTTCTTGATTTATGTTGTGCCCAAGGATCTGATTACGAGTGATTGTGAGATAGCCCGATGGGCTGGTTTTGTTGATACTATGCCCGAGGGGCAGTTTATGGTACATGTTTTGCCCGAGGGGTTGTTTACGTTTCTATCATGTTTACTCACTGTTTTATCACTCGCTTGAAACTATTAAAAATTGTTTTAAAAGGTTTTACCGAAACTGAGCATGATTTATAAAGTAAATGATTTCTATACTGGGTTGGAAATATCCTGCATTTGTTGTAGTATTTTGACGCGGTTCACGTGTTTTCTTACTGCTCAGCTTTCATTTACTTTTATTACTTACTGAGTTGGCGTACTCACATTACTCCATGCACCTTGTATGCAGATTCAGGTAGTTCTGAACCTGGTAGTGGGTGTTGATTGCTCAGTGGCAGAGTCATCGGAGTTAGCAGGGTAGCTGCCCGATGTTCGCAGCACTGCTTTCCTCCCTCTTGTCTTCCTTAGACTGTGTTTAGTACATTTTTAGACTCTTTGTTGTATTCAGACCTTAGTAGATGCTCGTGACTGGTGACACCCCGATGTCGGGCTTGTGTATTTATTCCACGTTGTTCATTTAGACTTACATTATGAGATATCTGATTAATTAAAGGCTTAAAATGATTGTTATTGATTAAAGGGTTAATTTGAGAGTTGTGTCGGCTGGCCTAATTTCACGATAGGCGCCATCACGACCGGGTCAGTTTTTGGGTTGTGACACGTCTATAGTAATGCGGAAACTTCAAAAGAACTATGGGATACGTTGGAAAAGAAGTATAAAACCGAGGATGTGGGTTTGAAGAAGTTTGTTGTAGCCAAATTTTTGGACTATAAGATGGTAGACAGCAAGCCTGTCATTACCCAAGTTCAATAGCTACAAGTTGTAATTCATGATCTCCTTGCTGAAGGTATAATCCGAATTAATGCTTCTGTTGCAAGTATTAATGTTATTACTACTACGAATTTTTCATTGAAGGTTTGGTCATCAATGATGCATTTCAAGTTGCAGCAGTGATTAAGAAGTTTCCACATTTATGGCGGGACTTTAAGAACTAGTTGAAACATAATAAAAGGTTATCTTACTGAGGGCCTTTTCAAATTGAATGTAATGGTTGTTGACAATAATAAAATTTCAGCTTCTTCTTACTTACTTGAGTCAAATAATTTATGGCATATTCGTTTGGGACATGTCAATTATAAAACCTTGTGAAAAATAATTAATTTGGAAGTATTGCCTAAGTTTGAATGTGACAAATCAAAATGTCAAATATGTGTGGAATCTAAGTATGTTAAACATCCTTATAAGTCAGTTGAAAGGAATTCAAATCATTTAGACTTAATTCACATAGATATTTACGACATGAAGTCAATACCATCTCGCGACAGAAAGAAGTATTTCATAACTTTTATTGACGGCAGTACTCGATATTGCTATGTTTACTTACTTAATACTCCCTCTGTTTCAATTTATGTGAACCCATTTGACTGGGCACGGAGTTTAAGAAAAGAGAGAAGACTTTTGATCTTGTGGTGTAAAATGAGGCACATATATTTTGTGTGGCTATAAATCATTGTGTAAATGTAAATTGTTTCTAAATAAGGAAAGGGGTCATTCTTTTTGGCATGGACTAAAAAGGAAATAGGTTCACATAAATTGAAACGGAGGGAGTAGTAAAGATGAAGAAATAGATGCATTCAAGAAATACAAAAATAAAATTGAAATGCAACTTAACAAGAAAATCAAAATGATAAGAAGTGATAGGGGTGGTGAATACGAATCTCCTTTTGAAGAAATATGTTTAGAATATGAAATTATCCATCAAACAACGACCCCTTACACGCCCCAATCCAATGGGATTGTGGAAAGAAAGAATCATTGGTTAAAAGATATGATGAACGCTTTGTTAATAAGTTTTGGTTTGTCTCAGAAATTATGGGGGGAAGTCATTCTTACAACTAACCGGATACTAAATCGAGTACCTCATATCAAAACGCAATCCATTTCATATGAAAAATGGAAAGGAAGGAAGCCCAACTTGAATTATCTTAAAGTGTAGGGGTGTTTGTCAAAAGTGCATGATCCTAAACACAAAAGGGTAAAGATAGGTCCAAAAACCTATGATTGTGTTGTCATAGGATATGCGACCAATAGTAAAGCATATCGATTTCTGGTTCATAAATTAGAAAATTCCAACATTCATAATAATATAGTTATAGAATCAGATAATGCTGAACTTTCAAAAATATATATCCGTATAAAAAGGAATCTGAATGCTTGGTGAAGGATTTATACGACCTCGGAAAGAAACAAAAGAAAGTATGTATAATTAAGAGGATCCAATACATAGTAAACATCAAAAACTTCTATTTCATTTGGACCAGATTTTGTGACTTTCCTATTGGAAAATGAGCCTCGAATATTTAAAGAAGATATGTCTTCTTCCGAATCATTATTTTGGAAAGAGGCAGTCAATAGTGAAATAGAATCCATACTAAACAACCATACATTGGAATTGGTTGATCTTCCTCCACGCAATAAACCGTTGGGTTCTAAATGGATTTTTAAGAGAAAAATAAAAGATGATGGTATTATTGCCAAATATAAGTCAAGACTTGTGGTCAAAGGGTATATCCAACGAGAAGGTCTTGACTATTTTGATACATACTCTCCAGTTACAAGAACTACGTCTATATGAACGTTAGTAGCATTAGCTGCGGTATATGGTCTTGAAATTCATCAAATGGACGTTAAAACGACCTTCTTAAATGGAGATTTGGAGAAAGAAATTTACATGGAACAACTTGAGGGGTTTGTAGTTCCAATAAAGAAAAGAAGGTATTTAGACTTATTAAGTCGTTTTACGAACTAAAACAAGCATCCAAATAATGGCAAATTGTCACGACCTAGATTTCCCGCCCTCATGAGTCGTGATGGCGCCTACTAATGTGAGCTAGGCAAGCCAACTATTTGGACCAATTACCTTTTTTACCCTTTTTATATTCTTTAACAATTATAAAAGCAATAACGTGTAGACAGCGGAATTTACGATAAGCGGAAGAAAGCAATAAATTATCTGAATATGTATCTAATACAACTGTTTGAGCATCGACTACCCAGAACTGGTGTCACAGTTTCACAGACGATCTAAGAATACTACATACAAAGTCTGAAAGATAAAAGATACACTGTTTCTGAACTAAGTAAATGAAACAAGAGTAAAGGGATAGAGGGAGACGCCAGGGCCTGCGGACGCCTGCAGGACTACCTTGGATCTCCGCGTGGACTAAAGGCAGCCACCCAATCTACGGTCCAAAAGCTGCTGCTCCGGGATCTGCACACAGTGCAGAGTGTAGTATCAGCACAACCGACCCCATGTGTTGATAAGTGTCTAGCCTAACCTCGGCGAAGTAGTGACAAGGCTAGGACCAGACTACCAAATAAACCTGTGCAATTCAACTATATACAACGGAAAAAAAGAATAGTGATATACAGTCAAGTATGGAAGGGGTAAAATGTTGCGGGGGAACTATCAATTTAGAATAGAAATACAATAGGTAATTGAAAGAAACAACATATCTCGAATATCAACAAAGAATCAAAAATCAATAAGTGCACGGCACCACCCTTCGTGCTTTTACTCTCATCCTCACCAAAGTTATCAAGTAATGAAAATGTGCACGGTATCACCTTTCGTGCTTTTACTCTCGTCCTCACCAAAGCAATCAAGTAATGAAAATGTGCACGGCATCACCCTTCGTGCTTTTACTCTCGTCCTCACAAAAGCAATTAAGTAATGAAAATGTGCACGGCATCACCCTTCGTTCTTTTACTCTCGTCCTCACCATATAATCAATATAACTGAACCGAATGGTACATCGTGCAGCACGGCATCACCTTTTGTGCTTTATACTCTTTCCTCACAAATCATACACGGCATCACTCTTCGTGTTTTAACACTCTTCCTCACCCAAACAACAATCACAAACAATAGGGCAAGGAAATAAATGAAATTACAATAAGAATCCGGCAAGGGAACAATAGCTCAACAATCAAGTCCAGGCAAGGGAACAACATCAAAAGAAACATCAACATCCCAGCAAGGGAGATAACATCAAAAGCAATAATATCCCGGCAAGGGAGATAATATAATGATTCTCTTCCTTTTTTCACTTTTACTTCACAACTCACTTTACAACTTGAGACAATGCTCCAAAAGATTCATTTACCACTTATACTTTCACATTTCATTGTACAACTTGAGTCAACGCTCCTCAATATTCAAATGTCTCAGTTACTTCCACAAACTTTGCCCAACAATAGAAATCATCATCAAAGTATGAATAATACAACGAGGTCATATTAACCACAACATAAGACTCACGGGCATGCTTGACACCAACATATAGATACTCGTCACCATGCCTATACGTCGTACTCGACAAATACCACATAGAAAATAGGACTCGACTCCTAATCCCTCAAGCTAAGGTTAGACCAAACACTTACCTCGATGCCAGGAACACAATTCAAGTCTCTACTATCGTTTTACCTCTTGATTACACCTCCAATTCGATCGTATCTAGTCACAAGTTACTTAATTACATCAATAAATGCTAAAGGAATCAATTCTAATGGATGAAAATGAGTTTTCTAAATTTTACCCAAAAAGTCAAAAATCGCCCCTGGCCCACATGATCAAAATCTGAGGTTCGAACCAAAACCCGATTACCCATTCCACCACGAACCCAAATATATAATTTGTTTTGAAATCGGACCTGAAATCAAAGTCCAAATCCTCAATTTTTGAAAAACCTAGGTTCTACCCAAAACAACCCAATTTCTCCCATGAAAATCATTGATTTTGAGTTGAAATCATGTGAAAAGATGTTAATGATTGAAGGAAACGAGTTAAAATTGACTTACAATCAATTTGGAAGAAGAGTTGTCTTTGAAAAATCGCCCAAGAGTGTTTTAGTTTTGAAAGAGTATAAAAAATGAAAGATTTTCGGTTAAGTTATAAAATTGCAGGTTGCAGATGTCGCAATTGCGATCAGGGTTCGCAAGTTCGCATTTGCAAAGTAGTTTTCGCATTTGCGAAGTGGGAATTGCGAACAATGTGTCGCATTTGCGACGTCTAGCTAAAACTGGGGGATTGCATTTGCGATCAATCCCTCGCATTTGCAAGGTAAGCTGGCCTGGGTTATTGTTCGCATTTGCGACATAGCCTTCACATTTGCGAACTCGCATTTGTTGCAACTCCTCAAGTCCAAAATCCACCCCGTGGCCTATCCAAAACTCACCCGAGCCCCCGGGGCTCCAAACCAAACATGCACACCAACCTAAAAATATCATACGGATTCGCTCGTGCATTCAAATC
Source organism: Nicotiana sylvestris (assembly GCF_000393655.2). NCBI lineage: Eukaryota > Viridiplantae > Streptophyta > Magnoliopsida > Solanales > Solanaceae > Nicotiana > Nicotiana sylvestris. Next base: position 88,038,719 of record NC_091067.1, read on the forward strand.
ACCAAAAAAATATCAACAACTATGAATTTAGCATCAAAATCATGAAATTTCTTAAGAACTTCAAATTTTCCAATTTTCTCAAATACGATCCGATTAACGTCATTTCAAGTCAGTTTCTTACCAAAATTCACAAACTTATCTTAAATCACATATAAGACCTGTACCGGGCACCGGAACCAATATACGGGCCTGATACCATCAAGTTTTAAACTCATTTCTTTTCCAAAACTCATAAATAATTCTAGAAAATAATTTTTTTAAAATTTATATCTCGGGCTTGGGACTTCGGAATTCGATTCTAGGCATACGTCCATGTCCCATATTTTCCTACGGACCCTCCGGGACCGTCAAATCACGGGTCCGGGTCCGTTTACCCAAAATGCTGACCGAAGTCAACTTAAATTCATTGTAAAGTTAAAATTCATCATTTTTCATAGATTTTCATATAATAGCTTTTCGGCTACGCGCCCGAACTGTGCACGCAAATCGAGGTGATACCAAAGAGGTTTTTGAGGCCTCGGAACGCAGAATTTACTTTTAAAACAAGTGATGACCCAGCACAAATTTGACCAAACAATGTTGTCAAATAATTTTAATAGAAATGAATGTGATAAATGTGTGTACATTAAAAATGTTACATATCAAATAATCATTGTTTGCCTATATGTGAATGATATATTGATAATGAGTAATGACATTGCCAGCATAAATGCGACTAAGCGTATGCTAACTAGAAATTTTAATATGAAATACTTGGGAGTTGTCGATCTATACGACTCCTCAAGATCTGGTATTGTCGCAATCTCATTACATTAAAACAGTTCCTGAAAAATTCAAGTACTCAACTTTTAAAGTTACAAAGACTCCAATTGACGTGAATCTTGCACTTGCAAAGAACAAAGACCAATGCAGCAATTGGATTATGCTCGTGTGTTGGGATATTTAATGTATATCACGAATTGTACTCTACCAGATATAGCTTGTGTTATAAGTAAATTGAGTCGATACATGAGTAATCTAGGTCAATCTCATTGGATGACGATGAAACGAGTTTTGGGATATTTAAAACATATCCAAGCGCTATAGTAATTATGGTGCAGTGACTGAGGGATAATGTGATGCAAATTAGATCACCGGTTCAACTAATTCTAAATCCACAAGTGGATATGTATTTATTATTGGTGGAGGAGCGGTATCTTGGAAGTCGTCCAAACGAACTTTTATTGCCCGCTCTACAATGGAGGCTGAGTTTATAGACTTAGATAAAGTCGGTGAAGAAGATGAATGGCTCCGAAATTTCTTGAATGATATTCCATTTTGGTCCAAACTGTTGGCGCCAATATGCATACATTGCGATATTCAAGCGGCAATTGGAAAGGCTGGGAGTGTTATGTATAACGGTAAATCTCGTCATATACGACGAAGATGGAAAATCGTTAGGCAGTTACTCTCTGGGGGGATTATCACAATTGACTACGTAAAGTCAAGTGATAATGTATCGGATCCGCTTACAAAAGGCCTAACTAAAGAGGTAGTTGAAAGATCATTGAGGGGAATGGGACTATGGCCGAGGACAAGTCATTGTGACGGTAGCTATACCTAGAAGACTGGAGATCCCAAGATCTAGGTTCAAGGAGATCAAACAAAGTCATTAATGACGGTTCAATATTGTCAACTAAAATTTTTGGTCCATTCTCGTGATAAGACAATGTTTAGTACCAAGGATAAAGCATTAAGGCTTTTTAATGATTTTTAAATTTGATACGGGATATATCAATAAGTGTATCTACGAGATGACATGTTTAGGAATCACCTATGTAAGTGTGAAGTGTTAGCCGTTTCAAGGAGAATTTTGCAAGACCAGTTCTCTACGCACTTATGAAACCAGGCGATGTTCATGGCTGAAGCGAACACAACAATGAGAACCAAAGACGATTAAGGGTTGATTGTGTGACTTATGGTTGTCTAGGTATACACCAAAGTTCGACGGTTCAAAGATATCAAATCTACCGATTGATCGAGTATATCCGACATAAGTTCACTACAGAAAGTTCAAAGGGAAACCTACTTATCTAGATGCAATTAATCCTTGCTTTATACAGTTTTTCATGCATATTTCCGTGATATAGCCATTTTCCATTCATGTGGGGGATTGTTGGGTTTTAAGCTTGTTAGAGCTTAAAATAGAGTGAATGAGAAATGGAGGAAAAATAAAAATTTTGAATTTTCTTCTTTGACAAATGAACATTGTCCCATAGTAGAAGAGAAAAAGAGTTTTGATGAATATATATATATATATATATATATATATATATATATATATATATATATATATATATATATATATATACACACACACAATTGCACTTTTTCTAACTCTTAAAGAGTTGAGAAGAAGGCAAGCCTCGCGCCATCATCATCGTCGCTCGCTCTGCTCCGCTCGGCTTCGGCTTCGAATACGGATTCGGATTTGGATGGCAAGTCTCACACCGCCGTCGTTGTCGCTCGCTCGGCTCGGCTTCGGATTTGGATTTTGTCAAACGATTTGATTGATTGATTAATTTTTTGGACCAAATTTATTTGTTAATATTAACGCAATATTATTTAGTTCAAATTAGATCATTTCTGTAACGATAATCTAATTTTTCTCCATTTTAATTTTTCCATTATAATTTAAATTTGGTTTGCGAAAACAGTCATTTTGAGTTGCAGCCTTACATGAAGAGTTGTAACTCTTCGGTATTACCCAACGTTTTGGCTATAAATACATGCACTCCCCCTCAAATTTTCTTTATGAAAATTCTGATTTCTCCTTCTTCCTTCTGCATTGTTTTTAACAAAAAAAAAACAGTATGTGTGATTTACTACTGTTCTTTAAGTCTGTTGGTCACTAGGTTTGAAGTACCGCTACACCAGTGAGGGTAATCCGTTTTATCCTGGGAGGAAATAATCCTAAACTTCGAGTAATAGAAGGGGATTAAGTTCCTTAAGAAAACACTGTGAATTCAGTGGACTCGGATTAATTTCTGTTCTTCTACATTTTTGATTTTTCATTGCTACTGATTTTTGAATATATTCTTCGAATACAGAATCCTAACATCTATTTTATGAGAAACTGCCATAATTTCAGGTTTTGTGGCACATCATGTTGCGTCATAATTCTCTAAAATGATATGGAAATGCGGCAAATAACAATAGATCTGTGAACGAAACTGAAATAAGCACTACAAACTTACACAAGAGTAGGCAAAGTACAAAAAGGAGGAGGACACCAGCTTGACCATAATAAAGGTGGGCTGGTTAGTGTAGCTTTCAGTATTTTGGTATACCGAAATATCGAAAGCTCAATATCAAATACCATACAAAAATATTAAAATATCAAATTAATTTGGTTCGATTCGATTCGAAATTCGGTTTTTTAGATTTTATGCCCACTCCTAGCTTGCCTACATTGATCTCAAACTGATTCATATTTATTTGTTGAGAAACCATTTATAAGTTGAGTAATTTTATAATTACAAAGATTAATTTTGTGATTTTTATGACAAATTGTGCTACGTTTAACTAACACATTCTTCCCCAAACATTTGATAACATCAAAATAACACATTAAGAAGCTTGAAACAGCTTTAAGAGCCGAAAGCGTAAGATAACTTGTTAGGTGTTACACCTGTAATACATTTCGGACCTCTTTTTTGGTTGGAGGTAAGAAAACTAAATCCCTACAAAAAATTCTGCATCAATAATAAAAAGCTTTGCCATTATATTTTTTTCCGACATAAATATATGCTCGTATAACTTACCAGTAAATTATGTATTATTATTTATTGGATAAAATGTGAATAGAGTTTGTATACTAGCAATATTTCGGTAAGAGAACTTAAATTGACAAGAATCTTCTTGAAGAAGTAAAGATAAAAAAATATTTCAAGAAGATAGTAATAAAGATCTCATTTTACTAAAAATAAAATGCATGTTATATTGAAATTTCTTTAAATTTTTTAAATTGAAAACATTATAAACTAGTAATACTTACACAAGTATGCTAATTAGGTGTAGCTATGTATCATAACTAACAAGCTATGTATTACTTAGGGTTTGTTTGGAAAGCTGCCCGGAAATTAGAATATAATTGGTATAATTATTGGGGTAATAATTACACAATATCTTAATTACGACCACCTATTTGTTTGTCATAACTTAATTACAGTATAATTATAAGCATATGTTTGGTTGCACAAATATAATTACACAATTAAATTAAATTTTGAATGAAGTAATCATCAAAACTTAAAAGTTAAACTAATCATTATATGCCTAAAAGTGATTTTCTATAAGTATAAATGATATCAGATTTGGTATTTAAAATTTATATTTTTTCGTGAAGATACATTAATTAGTAATCATATATTTATAACTAATATTGTTAAAATAATTTATATATACTTTCCAAATTAATAATATTTAGTTTAGTACTTACAAAAACTAAAAACATACGCTTTGTAAGAACATCATGAAATACATGTTTGATAAAATAAATTAATTCTTATAAATATAATATCATAATATTATTCAAATATTTGACAAAACTAATCTATCAATTCTAACTAAAAATTGAACAACATGCAACGTGAGCCAATACTACTAAAATAAGTAAATTAAAACCATGAATAACACAATTTTAAAATCCAAAAAATAAAATAAAATAGTTTAACATAAGTCAAATTCCAACATAATAATAGTAAGTTCCAATACAACTTATAAGATTAGGAAACATAATAAGTTTATAACCATATTCAACAACGAAATTCTACTTTAATTGCATCACTTATTATAATGTCAAGTTTGTTAATCATTATTTCTAATATTAGGAGGTGTGGTTTCAAAAACTAGAATAATAACGCAATTACGCTAAATGAAGAAAATAAAACAAATAAGAAATAAAATATACGCAATTACATAGAATCACAAGAAATAAAGGTAGAGAAATAAAAGATAAATAATATACAAAAAATTAAATTTTAAAAGAGATTAAAATGTAAATAAAATAAAATAATTAAAATAAGGGAAATAAAAAGTTATAAAGAAAAATTAAAATAAAAACAAAAAAGGAAAAAAATTAAAAAGCGACCTTGTAATTATACAGTGTAGTTACCATCAATTCTCACATCTCCTCTTGAGAATTGGAGAGTGTAATTATGCACCTCTAATTACACCAATTCCATATTAACCAAATAATTAATTGGCCAGAAAAACATGCCAAACTGTGTAATTACATCTGATTACACTCAAACTCAATCCTCAAGTGACTTTTCAAACAGGCTCTTACTGTGTAGTAATAATTTTTACTATCAATCCTGGGTAACTTGTCCTTCTTCTCTTATGAATTTTTTTATTATTTCTCATTTTACTTCAAAATATGGTCAATTTGAATATTAAGAGGGGACAAAATGCTAATTGGCCTTGCGTTTGAACTAGTTCTCAGGATTTCCTTGCAATATACAAAACTAATACCAATGTTTGACCAAGTTTCCCCAAAGGCTAAAAGTAATTTTTTTTTTTCAAGAGTACTTTTTTTCCAACTTAAGGTGTTTGGCCAAGCTTCTTCGTAGAAAAAAAATATTTTTGAGAAGAAGCAGAAGCAGTTTTTGAAAAACAGAAAAAGTAGTTTCTCCCTAGAAGCAGACGCAGAAGCAATTTTGACTTTTTTTCTTACCAAAAATACCCTTAACAAAATATAGTATATATCAAAACAACCTTACTATTGGGACCTAATACTTAGGAATTAATGTATAAATTTTTCTTCTTATTTGTAGAATAACTTTCTAATATATAGTGAATTCAGTGACGAATGTTTTTATATTTGTTGGATAATTTTTTAATATATTTAAATCATCTTAAAAGAATTAAAGTACTTTATAATTTCATTTTCATATTCTACTTTAAAAAGGGCGAAATACATCAACTGCTCCTTTAAGTTGTCTCTAACAATCAATTGAACACCTCAACCGAGGCCATTTTCAGCTAGACACTTTATTCATTCACAAAAGTGGATCAACTAAATACCCGAGTCCAACAAACCTTGTGAATGAGTTACAGTCACAGATGACGTGTCAAACTAACGAATCATTAAATGACACGTGAATTTTAAAATATATATATATACCAATCACTCTCTTATTAAAAAAAAAGTAGTAATTTTTTTTATTATTAAAACTACCCATACCCCTGTCCCCCCCTCCCCCCCCCCCCCCCCGAAAAAAGGAAGTCTTCCATGACCTCTCTGTTCTGCCCCCTACCTATACACTTTAATTTCTTCTTTGTGATAGTGAATAATCTGGATAAGAAGAAAAACTCCATCATAAATTCTCTTCTTTCGTAATTCTTTGACTTGAACCATCTTGATTTTGGATCTTGTGATTTTCTCAAAATCTTGTCTTTCTTTGAAGGAGGGCGAGAAAATGTAAACCTCCGGTAAATATATTGAAGAGTTGCATCAGCAAGTAGTTTCTCTTCAACTAGCTAGTATATGTTAAATTGTATATTGAAGTGAAGGGTATGACGGAAAGGAAAGAAACAGAAGGAAATTAAGCACGAGAAAATGGAGGCAGAGGTGATTTACGGTAGAGGGGGGTGTCAAATGGTGGAGGAGAAAATTGGAGAAGAATGAAGTGTGAAAATTAGGTGGGGTCCACATTATTTTAGGAAAAGAAAAGAAAAAATCTAATTTTAGGTGGGCAACTGGTATCTCAGAGAGTGCATTTCACGCGATGGAAACTGATATGGTCGGGTGTTTAGTTGATCCACTTTTATGAATGAATGAAGTGTCTAGCTAAAAATAGCCTCAGTTGAGGTGTTCGGTTGATCGTTAGAGACAACTTAAAAGGGATGTTTATGTATTTCGCCTTAATAAATAAAAAGATTTAATTATTGTCTTTAATTAAAAAAAATTGAGATTATTTATTTACTTAAAACATTAACTATTAAGTAAATTTATTCATGTCCTTATTCGCAATTTGATATTTAGAAGCACTTTTTAAAAAGCTTGGTCAAGCACAAATTATTGCTCTAAAATGCTTTTGAGATTGATTAGTCAAACATAAACGGCTTTTCTCCAAAAGTACTTTTTCGAAAAGCATTTTTGAAAAAAATACTTTTCAAAGTAAGCTGATTTTTCCAGCTTGGCCAATTCAAATTGGGGTGTGGTTTCAAGTTGGAGTTTTAAAATAAAAAAACGAAAATAAAAAAATAAAGAAACATTCGATTCAAATGAAAAATATAAAGATACTATTATATATATATATACATACATACATATATATATATATATATATATATATATATATATATATATATATATATATATATATATATATATATATATATATATATCGGTGCTATTGAATCTTCAGTTAAGGGAATATCGCCAGTTCTTTGAAAAAGAGTTCCACTCACTTCATCCCTCTCCTTTCAGTCGAGTCATTTCGTCCCTTTGAGGGAGGTTTAGCCTTTTACAACTCGTACTATTTTATTATAAACTTTGTGAAATCGTTCTTTACTCGCTACAAGTATTTCGCTCTAGCTCTCTAGTTCTCTTAGCTATCGTTACATTTTTTGACTCGTGGAATATATATATATATGGGAGGAAGAGGAAGAGCGAAGAAGAAAACCAGCAAAACGCCAGTCATAGGGAGGAAATTGACAGACATCATCACACGCGAGCAAGGAAAACGAAATATAAAGCAAAGGAGAAAATGCAGGAGGAAGATCTGGACCAGGACAGTGACAACGATCCAAATTGGCCGGATCTAGGAAATAATCGAGTTAAATTGGCAGCAAAAGGTATGTATCTAACTTACATACCTTCTGTGATAAAGGATGGTGAAGTAGTGGTACAATTGATGGAAGAGGATATCGAAGAGGAGAACCACAAGTGGAATCGAGCAGTTATACTTCATGTGGCGGGGAATACTCTATCAATTGGAACTATTGAGAGATTCATAGCTAGCCAATGGGTTACTATTCAGAAACCTAAAGTGCTCTTCCATAACGATGGGTATTTCATCATACTACCAAGTAACAATGAAGAAAGAGAGGATGTGATGCTGAAGGGGCTTATACAATTAATAGCAGGCCAATTATAATTAGACCATGGTCGGAGAACTTTGACTCAATGAAGAAGTGCTGAAAACCATCCCATTATGGGTTAAACTCCCAAAATTGTCACTCAACTACTGGAGTAAGCATGCTCTAAGTAAAATTAAAAGTGGTTTTGGGGAAGTCAGTGTATGCTGATGCTTGTACTACAATAGCTGAAAGAGTTTCATATGCTAGGGTCCTGATTGAAATGGATGTTACAAGACCTTTGACAGAGGAAATTAAACTGTATGATCCTAGAGGGACGGTTCAATATGATTGGAAACCACAGTACTGCCAAACATGCTACCAACTAGGCCATTCCAGTAGAGATCTGAAGAAGCAGAAACGGGAAGGAATGATACAGAAGAGTAGTGGAAATAAAGCAGAAGCAGGAGTGGAAAAAAGCCAGAAAATCTTGAGCCTGCTGCAGATAAAATTGATGCTCAAGGAAGATTCCTTGATCAGTTGGAGGAAGCAGAAAATGTGCAGCTAAGTAAGCAGGAAGTTGAACCACAATGGCAAGTTGCTCGAGGGAAATCTGCTACAAAGAAGAAAGCAGAAGTGACAAAGGAAAATGAAGTGAACATTGGCAATGCCTTCAAAGAACTAGTTGATGAAGCTTAGAAGATAGTTCAATTATCTGAAGCCCATGGTGTGAGGGAGAAGCAGAATAAGAAGGCTAGGGAAGGTGATCCACAACAAACACCCATATCATGAAGAACATTATAGCATAGAATGTGAGGAGTTTGAATAAAGTATTTAAGCAAAAAGAACTAAAAAAAATTGTAGAACAAATAAAGTAGTACTGGTGGCTATTATAGAAAATAGAGTGAAGAGAAGCAATACAAACTCAATAATAAATAAGACATTCAACAACTGGAAATGGGTTAACAATTATAATGAAGCTCCAAGTGGTAGAATATGGGTAGCATGGGATCCAACTCAGGTGGACTATTTGATGATCAGAACTCATGAGCAATTTATAATGGGGAAGGTAACTATGATACAACACAGAACCAGTTTCAATTATTGTACAGTTTATGGTAAACACACAATTCAAGATAGGAAAAATTTATGAAGGAGTTGAAGGTGTCAGTGCAGGGTATAAACAGTCCCTGCCTCACAATGGAGGATTTTCAATATTGTCCTAACTAGTGAGGATAGGATCAATGGCAACCTTGTGCAGGAGATTGAAATAAGGGATTTCAAGGAGTTCTTAATGGATGCAAGATTCGATGAACTGAAAACTGTAGGTAGACAATACACATGGACTAATAACCATGTCCATAGTAGGATTGATAGAATCCTGGTTAATGCAGAATGGATACAACAATGTCCTTACATGGAGGGAATCATTATGAATCCAGTATTTTCAGATCATTGTCCTCTAAGTGCAGTATTTGTCATCAATAACCAATCAGGCATGAGACCTTTCAAATTTCTCAACTGCTCGACAAGCTTAACTAAGTTTGATGGAACAGTAAAGCAAGTCTGGAGGGGCCCTAAAACAACTGAATAAGTAGGAGTTCAGTGGAATAGAAAGCAAGATACAAGCAGCAAGGGGGGAGGTTAGAAAGTATACAACATCAACTGAACATCCCAGGACAAGATGATGAGAAAGTAAGCCTTGAAAAACTACAAAGTTAGAATTGGAGAAATGGCTAATGGTTGAGGAAAGTGTTATAAAACAGAAATCTAGGATACAATGGCTTAAGCTTGAGGATTCAAACATACCATACTATCATGCTTGCATGAAGAATAGGAAAGCAAGAAATAGCATTAACAGATTAGTCACTAGTACTGGGCAACTCCTACAAAGTCCAGCTGAAGTGGAAGAAGAAATTCTAAGATTCTATAGGGGCTTACTTGATACTGCAACAACACAACTGCCAGTTGTTAATCCTGAGATCATGTGGAATGGCCATATACTAAATAGGAGGCAACAATTGTAGTTAATAAGACCAATTACTAGAGAAGAAGAGAAACAAGCTATAATGGACATTAATGACAACAAGGCACCAGGTGTGATGGGTACAACTCTTTCTTTTTTTAAAAAAAACATGGCACATACTGGGTGAGGAAGTGACTACAGCAGTTAAAGAATTCTTTGACAGTGCAGATATGTGCAAATCCATTAACTGCACAACAATCACCTTGATACCAAAGATTCAGAATCCAACAAATATAAGGGGCTTCAAGCCAATTTCATGTTGTACAGTTCTTGTCACGACCCGGATTTTCCATCCTCGGAAGTCGTGATAGAGCCTACTGGTGAAAGCTAGGCAATCCAATCATTGAATAATTTACCTTTTTCCATTTTTAATCCTTTAATAATTATGAACCAACAGTTTATAAACAGCAAAATTTAAAAAGCGGAAGAAAAATAAATAAAACCATTTAAATATTTCAAATACAATTTCTTAAATAAGGACTACCCAGAACTGGTGTCACAACTTCATAGACGGTCTATGAATACTACAAACAAGCTCTGAAAAATAAATACAACACTATTCTTGAAATACGTAAATGAAACAGGACGAAAGGATAGAGGGAGACGCTAGGGCCTGCGGACACCTGCAGGACTACTTTGGATCTCCATATAGACTGAAGGCAGCAACCCCAAAGCTAAGGTCCAAAAGTTGCTGCGCTAGAATCTGTACACAGTGCAAAGTGTAGTATCAACACAATCGACCACATGTGCTGGTAAGTGCCTATCCTATCCTCGGCGAGTAGTGACGAGGCTAGGACCAGACTACCAAATAAACTTGTGCAGTTAAATCATATAAAGTGGAAAATAAAAGCAGAAATATATAGTTTAGAATGGGAGGGGGAAAACATGCTGCGGGGAAACATCAATTGATAATAGAAGGACAGCAGGTAAATACAAGGAACAACATAACTCAGGTATCAACAAGAATCAGAAATCAAACAAGTGCACGGCATCACCCTTCGTGCTTTTACTCTCGTTCTCACCATAAGAATCAATATAATCTACACGGAATCACCCTTCGTGCTTTTACTCTCATCCTCACCATAAAAATCAAAATAATCGGTATGGAATTGTACATCGTGCGGCACGGCATTACCCTTCGTGCTTTTACACTCTTCCTCACGAAATCATACACGGCATCACCCTTCGTGCTTTAATACTCTCTCACCAAAAAATGCACGGCATCACCCTTCGTGCTTTAACACTCTTGCTCGCCCAAATAACAATCACAAACAATAAGGGCAAGGAAATAAATAAAATTACAATAAAATCCCAGCAAGGGAGCAATATCAAAGGCATAAACATCTCAGCAAGGGAGATAGCATTAAAAGCAACAACATCCCGGCAAGGAAGACAACATAATAATTCTTTTCTCTTTCCACATTTACTTTACAACTTACTTCACAACTTGAGCCAATGCTCTATAAGGTTCAATTGCCAATTATACTTCCACAATTCATTATACAACTTTAGCCAACGCTCTTCAATATTCAAATACCACTATTACTTCCACAAGTTTTGCTCAACAATATAAATCATCACATAAGGCATGAACAATACAAATAGAGTCATAATAGTCATAATATAAGACTCACGGGCATGCTTGACACCAATGTATAGATACTCGTCACCATGCCTATACATCGTACTCAACAAATAACACATAGCAAATAGGACACAACTCCTTATCCCTCAATCTAAGATTAGACCAAACACTTACCTCGATGTCACGAACACAATTCAAGTCTCAACTATCACTTTACCTCTTGATTCCACCACTAATTCGCTCGTATCTAGCCACAAGTTACTTAACTATATCAATAAATGCTAAATGAATTAATTCCAATGCATGAAAATAGGTTTTCTAAAGTTTTTTTCAAAAAGTCAAAAATCGCCCTCGGGCCCACATAGTTAAAACCGAGGTTCAAACCAAACCGATTACTCATTCCCCTACGAACCCAAACATATAATTTGTTTTGAAATTGAACCTCAAATCGAGGTCCAAATCCCTAAAAATTTAAAAACCTAGGTTCTACCCAAAACACCCAATTTCCCCCATGAAAACCTTTGATTTGAGTTGAAATCATAAGAAGAGATGTTACAGATTAATAAAAACAAGTTAGAAATGACTTACAATAGATTTGGAAGTGTATTTGTTTTTGAAAAATCGCCCAAGAGTGTTTTGGTTTTGTAAGGGTTTGAAAAATGGTTGAAACGTGTCTAAGTTATGATTTTGCAGGTTGCAGGTATCGCAATTGCGAACCCCTTAGACTGCTAACTTCACATTTGTGATTAATGTTTGCAATTGCGAACTCGTTTTTGCGATGGAATTGTCGCATTTGCGACGACTGGGGAGTTCAGGGCATTTTTGCATTTGCGAAGCGACATTCGCATTTGCGATATCGCTTTTGCGATAAACTCGTCGCATTTGCGACCCAAGGCAGCACAGGTCATCTTCGCATTTGCGATGAAACTTCGCATTTGCGGGCTCGCATTTGCGAAGCCTGCATACATGCAACATACCAGCTAAAAACCTACAACATCCTAAGTTAAATTCCACTTTTTGGCCTATCCAAAACTCACCCGAGCCCTCGGGAATCCAAACCAAACATGCACACCAACCTAAAAACATCATACGGACTTGCTCGTGCAATTAAATCATGAAAATAACATGTAAAACTATGAATTAAACCTCAAAACTCATCATTTTTATCAAGAACACTATAAAGTCCATAACTCTTCGACCGGAGGTCCAAATCACGTCAAATGAACTCCATTTTCACCAAATTTCACAGTTATCATTTAAATACTTAAACAAGTTTGTACCGGGATCCAAAACCAAAATACGGGCCCGATACCAATGGTTTCAAACATTAATTCTTTTCTTTATTTCATAAATAATTCAGCAAAATAATTTCTTTCAAAAATTGATTTCTAAGGCTTGGGACCTCAGAATTCATTTCCGGGCATACGCCCAAGTTTCATATTTTACTGCGGACCTCCCAGGATTGTCGGAATACAGATCCGGGTTCGTTTACTCAAAATATTGTCCAAAGTCAACTACAATTAAATTTTAACTCTAGAAATGTCTACTTCTCATATTTTTACATAAAAGCTTTCCGGATATACGTTCGGACCACACACGCAAATCGAGGTAAGGTAAAAAGAGGTTTTAAGGCCTCAGATCATAGGATTTGTTTCTAAAACAAGTGATGAACTTTCAAGTCATCACATCCTCCACCTCTAAAACAATTGTTCGTCCTCGAACGGACATAAGAAGGAAGTACCTGAGTCAGGGAAAAGATGGGGATAACGGCTCCGCATCTCAGACTCGGACTCCCAGGTCGATGCCTCAGCAAGCTGACCTCTCCACTGAACACGAACGGAAGGGAAACTCTTTGATCTCAACTAACGAACCTCCCAGTCTAAAATAGCTACCGACTCCTCCTCATAGGACAAATCCTTATCCAACTGGACAGTGCTAAAATCTAACACATGGGATGGATCGTCGTGATACTTCCAAAGCATGGACACATGAAACACTGGATGCACCGCTGATAACAACGCAAGTTTGTAAGCCACCTCTCCCACTCGATCAAGAATCTCAAACGGGCCAATGAACCTAGGGCTAAGCTTGCCCCTCTTCCCAAATCTCATCACGCCCTTCATAGGCGACACCCGAAGAAACACCCGCTCACCGACCATGAATGCCAAATCACAAACCTTACGGTCGGCATAACTCTTTTGCCTGGACTGAGCTGTACGAAGCCTATCCTGAATGATCCTGACCTTGTCCAAGGCATTCTGTACTAGATCCGTACCCAACAACTGAGCCTCTGCCAGCTCAAACCATCCAACCGACACCGCCTACCATATAAAGCTTCAAAAGGAGCCATCTGGATACTCAACTGGTAGGTGTTGTAGGCAAACTCTGCTAATGGCAAAAACTGATCCTACGAGCCTCCAAAGTCAATGACACAAGCTCGGAGCATATCCTCCAAAATTTGAATAGTCCGCTCGGACTGCCCGTCCGTCTGAGGATGAAATGTTGTGCTCAACTCAACCCGTATGCCCAACTCTCGCTGAACTGCTCTCCAGAAATGGGAGGCAAACTGCGTACCTCGATCCGAAATGATAGACTCGGGCATACCATGAAGATGAACAATCTCTCGGATATAGATCTTAGCTAACCTCTTGGAAGAGTAGGAGACTGCCGCATAAATGAAACGTGCTGACTTGGTTAGCCTATCAACAATAACCCACACTGCATCGAACTTCCTCTGAGTCTGTGGGAGTCCAACAACAAAGTCCATAGTGATACGCTCCCACTTCCACTCAGGAATCTCAATCTTCTAGAAAAAACCACCGGGCCTCTGATGCTCGTACTTAACCTGCTGACAATTCAAACACCGAGCCACATATGCAACAATATCCTTCTTCATCCTCCTCTACCAGTAATGCTGCCGCAAATCCTAATACATCTTAGCGGCACCCGGATGAATAGAGTACCGGAAGCTATGAGTCTTCTCTAAAATCAACCCTCGAAGCCCATCCACATTAGGCACACAAACTCAACCCTGCAGCCTCAAACCTCCATCTTATCCTAATGTAACCCGCTTGGCACCACCGTGTCCCTACGGACACACAAATGAGGGTCATCATACTGCCGATCCCAGATACGCTCCAATAAAGAAGAACGAGCGACTGTGTAAGCTAATACACGACTGGGCTCAGAAACATCCAACCTCATGAACTGATTGGCCAAAGCCGGAACATCCAAAGCAAGCGGTCTCTTACCGATTGGAATATACGCAAGACGGCCCATACTGGCTGACTTCCTACTCATAGCATCAGCCACCACATTGTCCTTTCCCGGATGATATAAGATGGTGATATCATAGTCCTTTAATAGCTCCAACCACCTTCTCTGCCTCAAATTTAGCTCTTTCTGCTTGAACAAGTACTGCAGACTCTTGTGATCCGTGAACACCTCACATGACACGCCATATAGATAATGCCTCCAAATCTTCAATGCGTGAACAATGGCTACTAACTCCAAATCATGGACCAGATAGTTCTTCTCATGAATCTTCAATTGACGCGAAGCATATGCAATAACCTTGCCATCCTGCATCAACATCGCACCAAGTCCAATATGAGACGCATCACAATAAACTGATATGGCCCTGAACCTGTGGGCAAAACCAACACAGGCGCCGTAGTCAAAGCTATCTTGAGCTTCTGAAAGCTTGCATCACACTCGTCCGACCACCTGAACGTGGCACCCTTCTGGGTCAATCTGGTTATCGGGGCTGCAATAGATGAAAACCCCTCCATAAACCGACGATAATAGCCTGCCAAACCCAAGAAACTTCGGATCTCTGTAGTTGATGCTGGTCTAGGCTAGTTCTTAACTGCCTTTATCTTCTTCGAATCTGCCTGAATACCCTTTGCTGATACAACATGACCCAAGAATGCAACTAAACTCAACCAGAACTCACACTTTGAAAACTTAACATACAATTGACTATCTCTCAAAGTCTGAAGAACCACTCTAAGATGATGCCTGTGCTCCTCCCAGTTGCGGGAATAGATCAGAATATCATCAATGAAGACTATCATGAACGAATCTAAGTAAGGCCTGAACACTCGGTTCATCAAATCCATAAAATCTGCAAGGGCATTTGTCAACCCGAATGACATCACTAAGAACCCATAATGCATGTACCAAGTGCGGAAAGCTATCTTAGGGACATCGGATGCCCTAATCATCAACTGATGGTAGCCACAACTCAAGTCAATCTTCAAAAATACCTTGGCACCCTGAAGCTGATCAAACAAATCATCAATCCTCAACAATGGATACTTATTCTTGATTGTAACCGGCGCACCCCAAGGCGAGACACTAGGTCTAATAAAGTCTTTTTCAAGCAAGTCTTGCAACTGCTCCTTCTACTCCTTCAACTCAGGCGGGGCTATACGATACGGGGGGATAGAAATGGGTTGAATGCCCGGAGCCAAATCAATGCAGAGGTCAATATCCCTGTCGGGTGGAATACTCGGCAGGTCTGAAGGAAATACCTCAGGAAACTCACGAACAACAGGCATAGAATCAATAGAAGGAACCTCGGTACTAGAATTACGAACATATGCCAAATAAGTCAGATACCCCTTCTCGACCATACGTCGAGCCTTCATATATGAAATAACACTACGGGTAGAATAACTGGGAGTCCCTCTCTACTCTAAACAGGGTAAGCCCAGTAAGGCTAACGTCACAGTCTTGGCATGACAGTCCAAGATAGCGTGGTAAGGTGATATCAAAATCAACCATGTCCAGAAGTAACAAATCTACACAAGTCTCAAGACCCCTAATCACAAATATACACGAATTATGGACATGATCTACCACAGTAGAATCACCCACCGATGTAGACACATATACAAGAGCACTCAAAAAATCACTAGGCATGACCAGATATGGTGTAAAATAAGATGACACATAGGAGTACGTAGATCCTGGATCAAATAGAACTGAAGCATCTCTATTACAAACCAGAACCGTACCTGTGATAACTATATCGGAAGCCTCAGCCTCAGGCCTGGCTGGAAGAGCATAACATTGGGGCTGAGCCCCACCACTCTAAACTACATCTCTGAGACGGCTTACTGATGGCTGGCCTCCACCTCTAGCAGCCTGACCTCCACCTCTAGCACTTCTACCTCCACCTCTAGCTGGCTGAGCGGGATGTGGAACACTCGGTACCTGAACCATGGCACGAGAACCCTGATGCTGAGAGCTACTCGATGCTCGAGGGCTAAATCTAGCAATATGTCGCATATCACCACAAGTATAACAAGCCCTCGGCTGCTGAGACTGCTGACCCTGATGACCTGAATGACCACCCCAAAAACTCTGGAGCGGCGATACACTAATAGGAGCTGGTGGTGCACTGTAGGACTGCTGATCAGAATACTGCATATGAGAACCACGGCCACCTGAAGCATCATGAGAAACCTGAAGTGTTGTCTGAAAAGGCCTAAGAGGATGGCCTCTACCATACGAATCCCTGCCTCCAAACGAGGCGCCACTGAATTTGCATGAATGATGAGGCCTCTTGGCAGACCCCTGACCCCCCCACCACCTCTTGTGATAGAACCATCTCAACCCTCCTGGCCACATTGGCCGTATCCTGAAAGGAAATCTCGCTCCTCGTCTCCTTAGCCATCTAAAGTCGAATAGGCTGAATGAGTCCCTCAATGAACCTTCTCACTCTCTCTCTCTCTCTCATAATGGGAAGTATAAGAAGAGCATGACAGGCCAAGTCGATAAACCTGGTCTCGTACTGAGTAACATTCATAGAACCCTGCCTGGGACGCTCAAACTGCCTCCGATAGTTCTCCCTCTGAGTGATAGGAAGAAACTTCTCCAGAAATAGCTGAGAAAACTGATCCCAAGTCAAAGCTGGTGACCTAGTGGGTCTAGCCAAACAATAATCTCTCCACCAAGCCTTAGCAGATCCAGAAAAACGAAAAGCAGCAAAGTCGACCCCATTGGTCTCCACTATCCCTATGTTCTAAAGAACCTCATGACAACTGTCTAAATAATACTGGGGATCCTCAGAAGATGCATCGCTAAAAGTAGTAGTGATGTTCTTGGTGAACTTATCCAATCTCCACAAGGCATCTGAAGATGTAGTTGATCCATCGCCGGTATGAGCTGATGCTCGGCTGAAGAAGTGGTACGTGACCTCGCCATTCGTGAAAGAACAAGAGTAGGTGGTTCAATTTACCAGTGAGAGAACAAAATCGCATGCAGAGAAGAATAAATGTGAAGTTTTTCCTAACTCTGTAGCCTCTGGGGATAAATACAGACGTCTATGTACCGATCCCTCAAACTCTACTAAGCTTGTCCGTGAGTTGTGAGACCTATGTAACCTAGAGCTCTGAAACCAACTTGTCACGACCCGGATTTCCTACCCTCCGGAGTTGTGGCCTACTGGTGAAAGCTAGGCAAGCCAACTGTTGAACAATTTACCTTTTTCCCATTTTTAATCCTTAATAATTATGAACCAACAGTTTATAAACAGCAAAATTTAAAGAAGCAGAAGAAAAACAAATAAAACCATTTAAATATTTCCAATACAATTTCTTAAGCAAGGACTACACAGAACTGGTGTCACAACTTCACAAAGGGTTTAGGAATACTACAAATAAGGTCTGAAAAATAAATACAACATTGTTCCTGAAATACGTAAATGAAACAGGACGAAAGGATAGAGGGAGATGCCAAGGCATGCGGATGCCTGCAGGACTACATTGGATCTCTGTATGGACTGAAGGCAGCAACCCCAAAGCTAAGGTCTAAAAGTTGCTGTGTCGGGATCTGCACACAGTGTAGAGTGTAGTATCAGCACAACCGACCCCATGTGTTGGTAAGTGCCTAGCCTAATCTCGGCGAAGTAGTGACGAGGCTAGGACCAAACTACCAAATAAACGTGTGCAGTTAAATCATATACAACAGAAAATAAAAGCAGGAATGTACAGTTTAGAATGGGAGGGGGAAAACATGCTGCGGGGAAACATCAATTGATGATAGAAGGACAACAGGTAAATACAAGGAACACCATAACTCAGGTATCAACAAGAATCAGAAATCAAACAAGTGCATGGCATCACCCTTCGTGTTTTTACTCTCGTACTCACCATAAGAATCAATATAATCTGCATGACATCACACTTCGTGCTTTTACTCTCGTCCCCACCATAAACATCAACATAATCGGCACAGAATTGTATATCGTGCGGCACGGCATCACCCTTCGTGCTTTTACACTCTTCCTCACAAAATCATATACGGTATCACCCTTCGTGCTTTAACACTCTCTCACCAAAATAATGCATGGCATCACCCTTCGTGGTTTAACACTTTTCCTCACCCAAACAACAATCACAAACAATAAGGGCAAGGAAATAAGTAAAATCACAATAAAATTCCGGCAAGGGAACAATAGTTCAACAACCAAATCCCGACAAGGGAACAATAGCAAAGGCACAAACATCCCGGCAAGGGAGACTACTAAAAGCAACAACATCCAGGCAAGGGATACAACATAATAATCCTCATTTCTTTTTCATATTTACTTCACAACTTGAGCCAATGCTCTATAAGGTTCAATTGCCAATTATACTTGCACAATTCATTATACAATTTCAGCCAACGCTCTTCAATATTCAAATACCACTATCACTTCCACAAGTTTTGCTCAATAATAGAAATCATCACATAAGGCATGAACAATACAAATTGAGTCATAATAGTCATAATATAATACTCCTGGGCATGCTTGACACCAACGTATAGATACTCGTCACCATGCCTATACGTCGTACTCAACAAATAACACATAGCAAATAGAACACAACTCCTAATCCCTCAAGCTAAGGTTAGACCAAACACTTACCTCGATGCCACGAACACAATTCAAGTCTCAACTATCGCGTTACCTCTTGATTCCACCACCAATTCGC
Source organism: Nicotiana sylvestris (assembly GCF_000393655.2). NCBI lineage: Eukaryota > Viridiplantae > Streptophyta > Magnoliopsida > Solanales > Solanaceae > Nicotiana > Nicotiana sylvestris. The sequence goes on from NC_091067.1 coordinate 88,058,379, forward strand.
TCGTATCTAGCCACAAGTTACTTAACTATATCAATAAATGCTAAATGAATCAATTCCAATGCATGAAAATAGGTTTTCTAAAGTTTTTTCCAAAAAGTCAAAAATCGTCCCCGGGCCCACATGGTCAAAATACGAGGTTCGAACCAACCAAAACTCGATTACCCATTCCCCCACGAACCCAAATATATAATTTGTTTTGAAATCGGACCTCAAATCGAGGTCCAAATCTCCAAAACCTTTGATTTGAGTTGAAATCATGAGAAGAGATGTTAAAGATTAATAAAAACAAGTTAGAAATGACTTACAATCGATTTGGAAGAGTACTTGTCTTTGAAAAATCGCCCAAGAGTGTTTGGTTCTGAAAGGGTTTGAAAAATGGTTGAAATGCGTCTAAGTTATGATTTTGTAGGTTGCATGTGTCGCAATTGTGACCAATTGCGAACCCCTCAGACTGCTAAATTCGTATTTGCAATTAATGTTCGCAATTGCGAACTTGCTTTTGCGATAGAATTGTTGCATTTGCGACGACTGGGGAGTTCAGGGCATTTTTGCATTTGCGAAGGGACATTCGCATTTGCGATATCGCTTTTGCGATAAACTCATCGCATTTGCGACCCAAGGCAGCACAGGTCGTCTTCGCATTTGCGAAGCCTGCAGACCTGCAACATACCAGCTAAAAACTTGCAACATCCTAAGTTAAATTCCACTTCGTGGCCTATCCAAAACTCACCCGAGCCCTCGGGGCTCCAAACCAAACATGCACACGAACCTAAAATATCATACGGACTTGCTCGTGCGATCAAATCATGAAAATAACATGTAAAACTATGAATTAAACCTCAAAACTCACCATTTTCATCAAGAACACTTTAAAGTTCATAACTCTTCGACCAGATGTCCAAATCACGTTAAATAAACTTCATTTTCACCAAATTTCACAGTTATCATTTAAATACTTTAACAAGTTTGTACCGGGATCCAAAACCAAAATACGGGCCCGATACTAATGGTTTCAAACATTAATTCTTTTCTTTATTTCATAAATAATTCAGTAAAATAATTTCTTTCAAAAATTAATTTATAAGGCTTGGGACCTTGGAATTCATTTCTGGGCATACGCCCAAGTCTCATATTTTACTGCGGACTTCCCGGGATTGTCAGAATACAGATCCAGGTCTGTTTGCTCAAAATGTTGACCAAAGTCAACCATAATCAAATTCTAACTCTAGAAATGTCTACTTCTCATATTTTTACATAAAAGCTTTCTGGATATACGTCCGGACCATGCACGTAAATCGAGGTGAGGTAAAAAGGAGGTTTTAAGGCCTCAAAATACAGAATTTATTTTTAAAACAAGTGATGACCTTTCGGGTCATCACAGTTCTGTACAAGATAATTTCAAACAACAAGAATGCAGGATGTGATGGAAGAATTGATATATAATTGTCAAGCTACTTTTGTACCTAGGAGATTGATTACATACAACATACTTATGAGCCATGAACTGGTCAAGGGATATAGAAGGAAGAATATTGCTCCTAGATGCATGCTCAAAATAGATATGCAAAAGGCATATGACTCTGTGGAATGGGTGTACATTGAACAAGTACTGAGATTACAGAACTTCCCTGAAATGTTTGTGAAGTGGATAATAGCCTGCATCAAAATTGTGTCCTACTATATGCTAATCAATGGTAAGCCTTTTGTACCATTTGAAGCAAGAAAAGGTTTAAAGAATGGAGATCCATTATCCCCTTTCCTTTTTGTTCTAGCAATGGGATTTGCAGATAACTTACTCCTATTTTGTAGAGGTGATATTCAATCAGTACAGATGTTGCACAAGCACTTCCAAATGTTCTCAGCAGCCTCAGGCCTAATTGCTAATCCAAACAAAAGCAGCATTTAGTTTGGTGGTGTGAATAACATGTTTCAACAGCAAATTATGGACATACTAGGCTATACAAAAGGTGAGCTACCATTCAGATATCTGGATGTTCCATTAAACACTAAGAGGTTGTGTGTCATTCAGTGTGAACCCTTAATAGAGAGGATGTTAAGCAGAATTCAAAGCTAGACCACAAAATTTCTATCATATGTAGGATGAGCAGTCCTAGTCAAAACTGTGCTATTTGCTATACAAACTTTCTGGGCTCAGATCTTCATCTTGCCTCAGAAAATTATCCATTTCATAGAAGCAATTTGTAGAATATTCTTATGGACAGGAGATGCTGAACCAACAAAGAAGACTTTGATAGCCTGGGACAAACTATGTGCACCAAAAGTAGATGGGGGATTTAACTTCATCAATGTGGAGCTATGGAACAAATCAACCATTTGCAAGTTACTATAGAGTATTTGCACAAGGAAAGAGAAGATGTGGATTCAGTGGATGCATACTTACTACATAAAGGGGAACACGGTAGGGAATACAGAACCAAAGAATGCATCATGGGACACACAAAAGATTTTTAAAGCAAGAAACTACTTTGCAAATGCAGGGCTCTCAGAAGAAGATGTCCAGAAGATGGAGAAATATTCTGTCAAACAACTATACAAAACCATGCAAGGAGACTTTCCAAAGATGACATGGAGAAAACTAGTATGCAACAATCAGGGACAACCCAAGTGGACATTCATTCTAAGGCTAGCAATTCAGCAAAGATTGTCTACTAAAGAAAAGCTAGCAAGATGGGGTTTAATTGCAGAACAAACATGCTCATTGTGTAACAAGGAAAATGAAACAGTGCAACATCTATTTTTTGACTGTGAGACAACAAGGAAAATATGGCTTCGACTACTGGAATGGCAAGGTATACGAAGACCAAAGAAAGCTTGGCAAGAGGAAGTGACATGGATGGCACATATAAGCAAAGGAAAGAGTGCATGCGCAACAGTATGTAAGATGACCCTAGCAGCTGTAGTCTACCACATTTTGCAAGAAAGAAATAGTGTGATTTTTCAGAAGAAAAGGAGAACAAGCAATGTCATATTACGACTAATCATATAGGAAGTTCATATAAGGGATGCCAAATTTCCTTGTCTAGATAGATCAATGGCTAATCTGAATTGGTACATTGCAATAAATTAGAGTATGAAGTAACGATTAAGCTGTAGAAGCAGTAGAAGTTTTAAGGATGGGTATCTCCTAGCTGGGGCTTTATGTCCAGTAGGAGGTATGCTAGAGTTTTATTTTTGTAATAGAATGTACGAATTGTAAATATTGTTACTTGGTAAATAAAATACTTTAATTACCTGGTAAATATTATTCTTATCTCTTTATGCTTTTGATGAATTCAAAATTATAATTTAGTAAAAAAAATATTATATTATTTAAATTTTTAGTAAACTACAAAATCTGAAAACTAATCAAATAAGTATTACACTAGAAAGGAATGTACAAAAAGAGGGGATGCAGATAATGTTATGATATTTATATTTTTAATTAATTAAAAAATAAAAAATAAATAAACAACACTCAAGAAATGTATCAATAGTACTAAGTACTTGCTAATTTAATAATAAAAATAAAAATGAACAAATATTTTATTTGATTACTATATGATGTGTATTCTTTAATTTTTTATAGATTATATTATATTTGTGCATACTATATTAAATAATAAAATATAACTAATATTTATTAAATTAATCTAATATATTAGTTCATAATTTTATAAGATTAATATTCTGTTAAATTTTTTGTCGTATCGCGTGAGTTTTTATACTAGTAACAAAGAAAGAAAAAGAAATTCTTTGAACAAGGTACACTTGTTACCACTCCTGTGTTGCCAAATGTCATAGCATTCTTCTCTTCTATTCCATAACTTCCTTTGGTTCTCTCTCCATTCTTGCGCCATTATTTCTAGCATACTGCAATAAATACTCATTTACTATCTTATTCATCGTTTCTTTGACTCCCTTTTTTCTTTGTATTTTTCTCCACAACTTTGAACTTTCAATTTCACAAATAATCATTATTAAATTTATAATTCTCCTTCAACATAAACTTCCCCTCCCCGTAGATTCCTAAAAATGGACACAAATGAAGAAATAGCATTGACCCAAATGAGGAAATCAGTTGAAAAGCTTGGTTCTTCCACTGAGGTAAGCATAATTGACTCCCTAATTCTTTCCTCTTAAGTGTAAAGTTTTAACTCTTAATTTGTACTGAAAATCAGGTCTTTTTTCTTTTTTTTGTTCAGGGTTATGGAGAGCAGACACTAATGAGGTTCTTGATTGCAAGATCAATGGACCCACAAAAAGCTGCAAAGATGTTTAGTCAGTGGCAAAAATGGAGGGCAGAAATGGTTCCAATTGGGTACATCTCCGATTCTGAAGTTGCTGATGAATTAGAAGCTAAAAAAATTTATTTGCAGGGATTATCCAAAAATGGGCACCCTGTTATGATTGTCAAAGTTAACAAGCATTTTTCTTCCAAGGATCAAGTTCAATTCAAAAGTAATTTCTTTTCTCCCTCAGAGTAAACGTTCTTCTTTAAAAAAAAATATTGCATTACCTTTTTTAGTTGTCTTGGTTAGTTCATTATTACTTATCTTTTTGTGTTTTTAAGATAAGAATATTCTGGTTGGTTCACTCAATGATGCCGTTTCTTAATCTTTTATTTTCCTAGTAATGGGCTATTGCACATGTCTTTAGTTTAAACAATCTTGTAGTTAGTTGTTAATTTCTTGGACTTGACTTCTTGTCGTTTAAAGTGTGCTAGCGTTAGGGAATCTGTAGCAGGAAAATAGTTTTCTTTCAAGTAATAAAAATCACTAATCCGTGTGACCAATAATATTTTATTGAAAGGAATACTATGTGTAAGGGTAGTTGATTATGTTTATTTAATTACAAGTTGATTTGTTAATATTGAACTGATATCTAACCAGCTATAAATTTTAAAATGACAAAAATTGATCCATAATATTGAACGTGGTAATGAGTGGGCGGGTCAAACTTGAACGAGTCAATGCGGGTCAAATCAGTAAATGGTCCATGAGCAAACCCGTCTAACTTTGATTGTGTCAAAATGGGTTGAGTCGAATAAAGTGTCATAAGCTAACCTTGTGTTACGGTCTATCGCAAGGAATGGAACTTGAGTCCCACATCGGTACTACAAAGTGCTGATGTGGGTTTAATATGGCCTTGGGCTCTCCCACCTAAATAGCTAGCTTTTGGGGTGTGGTTCTCCCTAGGTTGTATCAATGGTATCAGAAACACCCACCATCCTTTGTGTCCCCCGTGCTTTGGATGGTGACGTAGGTATTGCAGTGTTCGTCCGGGGCTAGGAATGTTTATATTGCCTTAGGCTCTCCAACTAAAGTGGATAGAATGAAAAGTTTAAAGTTAAATTGTTTCTAAATATAAAAGTGTGTTATTCTTTTACAACAGACTAATAAGGAAAGTGTGGCATTTAAATTGAAACAAAAAATATTTCTCAATGTTTGAATTTGACTCTTGATGTTTGAGTTTAGGTTGCATTTTGACCCGCAGGATTATACTATTTTAACCAAATAGTTTAATGGGTCATTTCAGATTCAATCTATTGGGTCAAGTTAACAAATGAGTCATAACACAACCAACTTAATATTAGACGGGTTGGCAGATTTACCAAAAATGGGCTGTTTTTGCCACCTTAACTGCAAAGATGGGCAATGATTTGTAGGTTTGGAGGGCCTAATCATATGATTGCCCATCATAAAACATGTGCTGCTTGTCCCCTTCTCTATTTCTTACATAGATCTTTTGAGTTACTTGTTCACTTTTAGCTTTTTCCTTAATTGTTGTCCTAATTTTCTGTTAATAGATTAGTTAAACACTATCTTGTCGGACTGATAATGAAATTTGAAGGCCTCAGTGCTCAATATGGTTGTCTTGGTGTGTAGTTTTGTTGGCTTATTCTGGCATGCAATAAATTGGTGTTCTTCCTATATAATAGAATTTTTCTGTGGCCTTTTCTTATAGCTTCTTGTTTTATATCATTCCTTTAAACACCCTACTATAGGTGAACTTCCTACTTGGTGAACAACGACGACGACGACCCAGTAAAATCCCACTAGTGGGGTCTGGGGAGGATAGTGTGTACGCAGACCTTACCCTTTTTGCCGAGGATCTTTCGGCTTCCTACTTGGTGAAATGACTATAAAAGGGGTACGGGAACTCTTAAATTCCGAAAAATAATGTTTTGAGTTATCAAGGAACAATAGTTAAGGACATATACCAATCTATTTTGAGTTATTAGGGAACACTGGTTAAGACTTTTTCACCAAAATAACAACATCTATAGTGTTTACCAAGTTGTAGGATCGTAAATGAATCATTTTACGGTATTATTTTCTCTCGTATGCGCCCTTATCTCTGGTAACATAAAAGAGAAATTATTTGTGGTGACTAGTAATCGAATCTTGAATGAATCCTTCAGAATTCTTCTTTCTGTAGAATGTTAATTATTGCTTTTAACCAGAGGCGGATCCAGTATTTAAGCACTGTAGGTTCAATTTTTGAGATATTTAGTATTGGAACCATTATATTTATAAAGTTATGGGTTCAAAGTTCAAACCCACTATATATTGCAATTTTAGCGAATTTTTATACTAAATTTATACTCCGTAATGAAAGTACTGAGTTCAAATGAACCGGTACTATCACACTACATAAGACTCTGCTCTTAACAATAAAGTTAGTATTGACACACTTGCCTCTTTTGCAGAATTCGTGGTTCATCTACTAGACAAAACAATTGCAAGGTATCATTTTCATTCAACCATGTTGCTCTTTGACCATATCGAAAATTGCACATGAGGAACTACTTCTTAACTTTGTAAAATTGATGTTTCTTTACGTAAATCGAAGTGTCTGAGAAATTGCTTGAGAGAGAGAAGGAACATAGAGGTTTGTGCTGATATTTCTACCGAGCCAGCGAGAGACAGAGGTATGAGTGTGTGCATGTGTGTGTGCGTGCGTGAGAGAGAGAGGAGGCAAGGGCAGCCCAGTGCACAAAGCATCCCGAGTTCAATCAAGGTCCGAGGAAGGACCGCACCAAATGGTGTGATGTAGGCAGCCTACCTTGATGCAAATATCAGTGGCTGATTCCACGGCTTGAACCGGTGACCTATAGGTTACATGGAGACAACTTTACCATTGCTCCAAGGCTTCCTTTGAGAGAGAGAGAAAGAGAGGACATTCTGAGAAATGGATGCATGTATTTGACTAGAAATAATATGAGCAGACTGGTTATGATAGTTCTTTGTTGGGCATTATTCTGTTTTTGCAGACTGTTGGACACTAAATTTTTTGTGTTATTCACAAAACTAGGTATACTGCTCAGAAGATTGGGCATGCATTTGTTTGGGACTGTAGATCCTTTTACATTTTATTATTGTAGTCACTCTAATATCTGTCTTTTCAATGAGGAGTGAAGTAATGATAGAAACCTTCTTCTCTTACTTGTCCAAGAACTGATAATAATGATAAACTGCTTAGTGAGGTAATGCTATCTAAAGAAGAGGATTGCTTTCTCTTTTGTATGGGCAGTGATAGTGATTTTTTAAAGGGGCACAAAAGAAAGTGCAGAGGAATTATTTCTCTCCTGTTATCTGATGCAATAGAGTTGATGGATTAGGAGGTGGGTAAAAAACTGAACTTTCTTACCAATAAAATGTTAAACCGCTTATGTGGTTGCAGCTTAAGTTCTACCTTGATATTTATGAAGAAAATGAGCATCTACAAGAACCTAAAAGTGGCTTAGCATCTAGTCAGAATGACATTATCAATGCGAGTAGCATGCTTGCATGCTCCTATGTTAGGTGGATGCAGAATTGGAAGGATGAAATGGGTACAAGTATAGAGGAGTATAGACACTAGTTACGTCGTAATATTACAGACACTATTAAATAACCTGGAAAATTTATCTTTTGGAGCAGAATTTCATTTGGTTAAAAACTCTGGTCGATTATCACCTTGGATCTAAGGATAGGCAATTTAAATTGTAGATTTCATCTGGTGAATCAATTGTGATCTCATGTGCATGGTCAGTCACCTGTTTCTGGAGCTCTGTAGTGGGTAAAATTCTAGCTTCTCCAACTTCTAGCAAGTAATGACCGTCAAAATGACCCGAATCTCAATTGTGTTCCTCCAGTTAAAGAGTAGAAAACATTTCCGCGTTGTCATTTCCTAAATCTCTATCCATGTATAAGAATGTAGAGATTGCAGCACTGAAGCGATACCAGATTTTGTAAATTGTACCAATATTTGCTATTACTTGTATTCCAGAAACAGAAAATTTTCCCTTTCCTTAAAGCACTTGATAGATGTTCACAGTAATATGGTAAATTGCAAGTCATATCCAGTAAGATTCCTACCATTAGAGGTCTTATGACTTTGAGACTCATGAAGTTCCTCAGCTTTTGTTTCTCGCCAAATATGTTTGTTGTGCTGAGAATCGTGGTTTTGTTTCTAACTTGGACCTCTTTGTGCTTGTTTCAGCTCTTTCAATGGTAGAGAAATAGGAAATGAAAAACTTATTGGAATTCTTGATCTCCAGAATATTACCTATAGCAATGTTGATACTCGTGGATTAATCACTGGTTTTCAGTTTTTACAGGTAACCCCTTTATGAAAAGAGATAGTAGTAACTGTACCTTTGACAGTAGCAACTCAGAACCTTATACATCTGCTGTTAGCTATAAGACAGTTCAAAGAGTCAAGATTAACGGCTTACTAGAACATAACTTACTAGACTATGTATGTAGCTGGTATTTAACTCTCACATGTGAGGTATCGTTAAAGCTTTGATTTGCATGCACTCTGAGATGCCGTTGGTGTAATGAATAATTTGGATATGCTATCCACTTAAATTCTCTGAAAATTTCGGTCAAAATCTTTGTTGCTCTTAAACTCTTGAATCTTGATCTAGACTAGTAGTAGCATATACTGAACATCTGAGTTGGTAGTGCCACATAATAATAATAATAATAATAATAATAATAATGATACAATTTTGTCCAGTTCTTATTTCACTTATGTTCTGTTATATTGGTGCTGCTAGCTACATTTCACACAGTTTCTTTCTACAGGCTTACTACCCTGAGCGTTTAGCTACTTGTTACCTTTTACACATGCCACAGTTCTTTGTCACTGTATGGCGATTTGTTTGTCGCTTCCTTGAAAAAGCAACTCAAGAGAAGGTATGTCAGTGTGCATAATGGCCCATCGATTGATATTACATTTTAACAAAATGCAATAGTAAACGAATAGTCTTCAATACTAGATCATTTCTGCAGCTATATATCTCAGATTTTTGTGCATAATTTTCTTCTTGGTGGAAACAATATTACGGATCAAACATTGCTTATAATTAAGTTCCCATATTTCGCCTGAAGCAAAACTTATTATGCTATGCAGATCAGGATTGTTAGAAGTGAAGAAGAAAGGGAAAATTTCATCCGAGAGGTTGGTGAAGACGTCTTACCGGAGGAGTATGGAGGGCGTGCTAAAATTGTACTTTTGCAGGATGTTGCTGTGAACTACTAACACAAAGAAGAGGATTAATAGAAAGGGAAAATAATAAGAGCAAATCATAGGCATACTATTTATGTTACTAAATTTGTACACCTGGTTTCCTTGTCTTATAGAAAATCCAGAAACGTTCTGTAGTACTCGACTGCCACAGTTTAACCTGACTCTTTCCAGGTGATTGAGTAAATTTGCAAATCTATAACTAGAGAATACCATAATAAAATGTGAAAAGTGTTTACAGTTTACATTATCAGTAAAATTGAATGTTCTATTTTATGGCTCGCAAAGCCAACAACCTAAATTATCCATACGGTTGTTCCAACTCTCAATACCACAACTTTATATCTTCCACTTTCTTTTTAGCTTTATACTGTACCTGTCCCAATCTAGTACTGTATTCGGACGGGTGTGGCGGTGGCGGATCTAGTATTTTGGGTTCTGGGTGGCTCGATTTTTTTTGATAAACTTACTACACACAACTATTTTGATACGACGGTGAAAAAAGTTACCGAGAAAACTCATATTTAATATTATGGACATCAATATGTGCTGAGAATACAATTAGTTAAAAGAAAAAATTAATGGATTTTACCTTTTTTGAGGAACTATTAGTCTTTAAAAGGGGTTGAACTTTGTGATTTTTTAAGAAGATTTTTTTTCTTTGCTATAGAGAGTTAGGTAAAGCAAAATTAAAAATAAAAAGCAAAAATCAAAGGTCAGCCAAAAAAAAAAGTAGTATTGGGTTAAGAAAGTGTGCTTGAAAAATAAAAAAGAAGACTTAATTAATTGAGGGAAATATTTATTAAAAAAAAAAGAAGAAGAAGGAGGAGGAACAAAGTAGCCTTGAATATAAGAAAAGGAAATATTTACCTGGTTGAAAAGTGCTCTTGCGAGTACTGAGTTTCGAACTTCCTCTCTTTAACATCATTAAACTTTTAGCACCGCTTCTCTACCAAAACACCCACCAAAGTTTTTGTTTCATTGACCTTGTATATCTATTTCGTTTAGTTTTCCATGGAATTATACCTACTCCAAATTAAGGTTAATATGCTTAAGCATCCAAAATTTGTATATAGATCCTCCCCTGATGCTATTGAGCGAGGAATACACCTCGTCTCATCTAAGACGGCTAAATGCATCTTAAAGTGTCACGAATTTAAATTTTTATGATCTCTTGAACATTATTACCTAATTAGGACTTCGAGTTTAAATCTTAATTATCTCTTGATTACTATTACCTAATTGCGTCATCCTTGTTCACTACGTTAACAGTAAAATTGATGACAATGTTTAAAACACACATTTTATATATCTAGCAAAAATATATTTTTTTTCCAGTACTCCTTATTGTTTATTAAGCAAACAACACATACTGATACATTTGGTAGCTATTATTGCCACATTCTTTTCTTGAAAGAGGATTTTCTCAAAAAAATTCAAAATTCTTTAAATATGAATAATATTATGGTTTACAATACTTCTTAAATTTCTATAAACGAAGTGATCAATCTCACACAAGAAATCGAATATTTTGATCCTTGCATTCTAACTCCTATCATTCTTTTTGAAATATAGTACTCCTGTGTTTTTATTTTAAATATAGTAATCCTATTGTACAACTCCCGGATATGATGCATTAGAGAAAAAAATGCATGTTTGATATACTTTTTCAACTATGTATTACTAATGCAAGTATTAGTTATACAACCTATTTGGTAGTAAAAATTGCACGGGGCGCCCTATTTGGTCGCCCCCATTTAACCTATACCCGTTTTTTTTTAAAACTTTTAACTTGTACCCACTTTTTAAAAAACTCCAGCCCCCTTTCTCCTCCTCCTTCTCCCTGTGATCTCCATATCTCTCCGGAACGTAACATTCATGTAACAATATCTCTCCTTCTGTGGCTTCACTCAATTTCTCAGAAGCCATCTTATTATACATAATTAAATAATTAAAATCTTTATTTTAATTTGCTTCTTCAATGTTTGTCAAAAGAAAAATCAATTGTGTTACCGAAATCCCAATTTAAAGTGTTGCAGCTCAAAAGAATCTAGTCTTCTTGACATTTATGGAGCTATAATATCCCCAACAGCTAAAATAGTACTTTGATCAATGAGGGGCGGCTCAACAAAACTGGTGGCCTAAAACCAAAATATATTAAAAAGACCCTAAAACTTCTTTTATAAAATTAATATATTATTGAGACACAAAAAAACTTACATAACTTTGATCTAGTGGTGAGTGCAACTCATGATGTATGAGTTGGGCACACATCATATGGTATTGAATCCTTCTCTTAAGTAAAAATGGTACAAGGTGAGCCTATTATCCATTGTGTTTTGAACCTTGCGTCATTGGTCAAGGGGGTTTCTTAGTTAAAAATATGAGACACAAAAGAACTTGTTTTTTGATGTGTGGATCAATCAAATGTGATAAAAAAAATAATTAATTTAGAGAATTTGAGTTGAAATTAGAAAGTAAAATCGTGAGAATCACAAAAAAGGACTATACATAAAAAAAGAAAAATAAAATTGATTAGAAGATAATATATTATTTAATTTAGTGAGAAAAATTTATCCAATTAACTCAATCAATCTTACGTCTATCAAATATTAAAATTTATTAAAATTTAAAATTTTTTATTAATAATTATATAAATATAAATTATGAAATATATATTATTTTTGGGGGGCCTTAAATATTTGGGCGCCTAAGTCAAGGGCATAACTTGCCTTAACCTTGAGCCGCCCTTGAGTCCACCGCCGCTTCCCGCAAAAATGAACACTCCAGCACTTTCTGTCCGCCACAACCATTTCCTCCACGGCGGCGCCACCGCCATTCCACGACCGCGCTCCATCGCCACCTCCACCTCCCCTTTCCGCGTCCGCATGTCTCTCCAAGAGAACGGCCCATCCGTCGCCGTCGTCGGCGTCACCGGCGCGGTCGGTCAAGAGTTTCTCTCCGTTCTCTCCGACCGTGAATTCCCTTACCGTTCACTCAAACTCCTCGCAAGCAAAAGATCAGCTGGTAAATCAATGAAATTCGAAGACAGATTATATACAGTTGAAGAGCTCACGGAGGATAGTTTTGAAGGGATAGATATAGCATTGTTCAGTGCTGGCGGTTCTATTAGTAAGAAATTTGGACCGTTAGCGGCTCAAAAGGGGACTATAGTGGTGGATAATAGCTCGGCGTTTCGAATGGATGAGAACGTGCCTCTCGTGATACCCGAAGTGAATCCTGAAGCAATGGCGCATGTGAAGCTAGGTTCTGGAAAAGGAGCGCTCATTGCTAATCCCAATTGCTCTACTATTATTTGCTTGATGGCTGTTACTCCTCTTCATCGTCGTGCTAAGGTGACAGTTTGATCTATCATGTTCTTTTTCCTGGTATGTTTAAAGATGTTAAGTTGCTTGTTTGATTGAATACGGGGTTTTAGATACACAAGAAGAAAGACTAAAGCTTGTGATTTTTATATGTTTATGAATCATATCATTCAGGGTAAAATATGAAGTTTAAAACTAAATTATTTCTAAGTATTGAAAGGTCCGTTTTTTTTTTGGATGAAATAAAAAGGAAAGTGTACCATATAAAATAGGGCAGAGGGAATGGTGGAAATGTTGAGAACATCTTGTTTAGATAACTGTTAATATGAGAATTAGATGTTTCATGTACTTTTGTTGTTTAGAGATTTGTATGTTAGTAGAAAATTTGGAGAACATCTGGTTTAAAATTGTTAATTTGAGGTAGATAGGTCAGTAGAAATCGTGGAGAATGTCTAGTTTAGAATGCGGTTAATTTAAGAAGTACATCATTGGTGTATTTTAGTTTGTTTAGATATTTATTTGGCATGTCTGGAAATTATGTATAGAATTTTTAGTTTAGAGTACAGTAATTTATGTATTAGATCTTTCGTGTCCTTTTAGAGTTTGATACGACATGCAATTTTCCGTTTTCGATTTATATATGAACAATGTATATCTTGTGGTAATTGTTAAATTCTTTGTTTCAATTTATGTGACGTAGTTTGAGTTGATATGGAGTTTTTCGGAAAAAAATGAAAACTTTCGAAAAACTTGTGGTCCGAAGCATGTCATAATATTTGTGTGGCTAAGATATTTCAAACTTGTGGTCTAAAGCATTTCATAAAATTTGTGTAGCTTATAGAAGTTCTCATTAAGAGTAAAATGAAAAGTTTAAAGTTATATTATTTTTAAATACATAAATGCATCATTCTTTTGGAACAAACTAATAAGAAAAGTGTGTCACATAAATTGGAACCGAGGGAGGACTTCCTTTTACTACATCTCAACCCCAAAATTTGGGGTCTCCATATACATCCTGCTCTATTTGGAAGTGTATTTAGAGAATTCATCATTATTATATTATTTTTATCTGGCATATGAACCGGCTGTTACTTGCAAACTGACATATACATAGTGCTCTTCTATTTCTTATAAAAACAATAACAACATCATTTTTTTTAAAAAAATCAAATAGTAGCACCAATGCGCATATAGATGATCAAAAAGTTTAGGCTCTGGCTTTTTCCTATGGAGATAGAAGATTATTTTTCTTTTTTTTTTTTTGATGAAGGGATATTGGAGGTGGCTGATTGTTAGGATTGCTATAATAGCTTGTTTTGATTGTCTGGTGTAAGAGCAATTAATTTGAGGCTAGATATATTGGTAGAAAGTGTAGCGAATGTCTAGTTTAGACTGCAGTTAATAGAGAATAGATCATTTCCCTTAGGGCTCGTTTGGTACGAGGGATAAGGGATAATTAATCCCGGAATTAAATTTGAGATGAGTTTATCCCACATTTGGTTTGGATAAAATCGTTATATAACTAATCCCGGGATTGTAGTATTTTTTTATCCCCAAAGGATGGTGGGATAACTAATCCCAGGATAATTAATTATGAGATAATTTGCTTCCCAACCAAACGACCCCTTAGTTTGTTTAGAGATTTGTTTGGCATCTCAGTAGAAAATGTAGAGAATAATTTGAGAATTAGATCTTTCATGTCCTTTTAGTTCGCTTAGATATTTGTATGTCAGTATAAAATCTGACAAATGTTAATTTGAAAATCTTTCTCTTACACATGCATCTTCATGGTAGTTGTGAACCCTTTAGACCAACAGTTGATAGTCTAAGAACCGACTCAGTTCAGTTTTATTCATCCTATGTAGATATGCATATTTTCAGGTCAAACGCATGGTTGTTAGTACATATCAGGCAGCTAGTGGTGCTGGTGCTGCTGCAATGGAAGAGCTAGTTCAGCAGACTCGTGAGGTTTTTATTATGCTTCCTTTATTTTCCATGGCTTAATATATCTAGTGATTTTAGGTTTACCAATTAAAATCTCATGATTTGATTGATGTTGCCTTGTACACATTAGGTCCTGGAGGGCAAAGAACCAACTTGCAATATCTTTAATCAGCAGGTCTCGCCTGTGATTTCCCTTCTCAATGCTCAATTGTTTCTGAAATAACAAATGAATGCAGTGCCGTCTAATTGCTTCTTTTACAAAATTGTGCAGTATGCTTTTAATCTTTTCTCACATAATGCACCTGTTCAACCCAATGGATATAACGAAGAGGAAATGAAGCTGGTCAAAGAAACAAGAAAAATATGGGTAAGTATACTTATTAAAATCTCATGATTTGATTGATTTTACTGGGTATGTTGTTGTTGTTGGTGGTGGTGGTGGTATTCAATGATCATGTTTGGTCCTAGAGACTAAAATAAAATAATTGGCCATCTACTGTATTAACGCATTCATTCTGCTTGTTACCAGAATGACATGGATGTCAAGGTTACTGCAACATGTATACGTGTTCCTGTTATGCGTGCACATGCTGAGAGCGTGAATCTTCAATTTGAGAAGCCCCTTGATGAGGTAGCCTTTGCTAAACTGCAGCAAAATCTGTTATTTATCTTCCTGTCTTGACAAATGGTTCTTTTGCGTTTCAAATGAACTTTTTTTTTCTTCATTATCTTTTAGGCATTGAACTTGTGTTCATTTGATACTAAAATGCATAAAAGCTGTTACAGTCTAGGTTTAATTGCCGAAAAGTGCAAGTTCGTGTGGAGCACTGCGAAGGAGAATGTACCATCAATTAGTAATGACATAAAGAATAAAAAAAAGGTTGCTCTAAGGATCATATCTTAACAGTTCCATTCAGTACATCATATTTAGTTGTGCGCTGAAGTGGCATGAAACTGCAGTGATATATGAAGTCCTTGCGTAATAGTTACCACAAATTGCGAAATTTGTCTTGCGGCTGCTTGAAATTTATTAAATTTTGAGCTTATTGGCTAGAATATCTATTTGATGAGTTCAACTCACCTGAAACAATGATGCAGTGAGATAGCTAAGTATTACATAACAATAAATTTTAGCTTTTCTATAATCTTGTGTTAAAATGAAATTAATCATGTGAACTATGTTTGGTCAGCAAATTCTGCCAATTTTCTGTTGCTAGTCATCATGGGAAAGAAAGATAAAAATAAGGAAGAGATTATTTCTTCTTTTTGATTAGTGTTGGTGGATCAACTGGAGATGATTGTGTGCGAGTACTTTAAATGTGTTCTTTGTGATCCATGGAGTGAAGAGATCCTTTTTGTAATTATTCTCTTACTCTCTTTACCTCAGGATAAATTACTTGAAGCTTTTCTTGAACTGTGCAGGATACTGCAAGGGATATCCTTAAAAATGCACCAGGTATAATTATCATTGATGATCGTGCAAGTAATCGTTTTCCAACCCCACTTGAAGTTTCCAATAAGGATGATGTTGCAGTTGGGAGAGTACGCCGCGATGTTTCCCAAGATGGAGATTATGGGTAAGAATTGGTTTATAGGCAAGTGTTTTCTCTACTTACTTTGCAGGACCTCCAGGCTAATGACTTATTTTATACAGGCTGGACATCTTTGTTTGTGGTGATCAAATACGCAAGGGAGCCGCCCTTAATGCCGTCCAGATTGCAGAGATGCTGTTGTAGTTTTGCGATATAGCTTCATTAAAAAAAAGGTTTTGCGACCCGAAGGTTCTATTTTTGCTTGAATGTAAGAGACGTAGAACCTGAAGAAGATAGAGGTGGTCGTGTTTTCCTCTTAACAGTTACATTTTGCTCATTGGGGTTTGGCAATCTTCATTCTAGTTTGAGGAGAAATTTTGCTTCAGACTCTCGTTTCTGCGAAACTTTTGTTATTTATAATAATTGTGTTGGCTGAGCTAATGAGTTGCCCTTAGATGGCTAAGCGAGTCTTCCATATTTTACTTCTTGGTTTTCCAGTTTTCTCCCTTTGCGCAATCGGCGTCTATTTTCACGAGAGTTGAGTGAAGTTGTATCTAAAACCAAGTTCATGTGCAAGTTGCTTTAAGAATACTGTAGTTAATGCAATCATGCAACCAGTTATTCCATTTCATGTTCTCTGATCAAGCAAATCAGAGTTGATTATGGGCGTGTTTGGTATAACGGAAAATGTTTTCTGTTTTTCCAAGAAAATATTTTCTTGGAAAACAAGTAGTAATCTTATTCATTTTCCGGTGTTTGGTACGCAAATTAAGGAAAATGACTTCTCAAGGGTATTCATAAATAATTTAGATATAATGAACATGAAGCCATAAACTTTCAAACCAACAAGAACCCATAAATTTCATAAATTTTCGAACCGCTAAACTTTCAAAATTGTGGAATTTCGAACCCGTAAACTTTATAATTTCTGAATCCGTAAACTTCCAAACACATAAACTCGAACTCATAATTTTGAAACTTGTAAAATTTTGAACCTTTAAACTGATAAATAAAAAATTTAAAACTGAAAATATATTTAAAAAATATTTTTTTGGGGGGAGGGGAAGGTGAGGGTGGATGGGGGTGGGTGGTGCAGAAAAACGAAAAAATAAAAATTTGAAATTGCAAAAAAAAAAGGTAATTTTTTTTGCGAGGGGGAAGGGGGGTTGGAGGGGTAGTAGAGTGAGTGGTAACGGAAAAATTAAAATTTGAAAAAGAAAAAAAATCTTTTTTTGGAGAGGGGCTGGGGTGGGTTGGTAAGGGTGAAAAAGGTTGAGAAGAAGTTTTGGAAAATGTTTTCCCTTCTCTTGATAAGGAAAATTTTTTCCTACAATTGGAGTTCATATGGAAAATATTTTCCAAAACATTAAAGTCAACCAAACATGTGAAAATTGAAACAATCTTGGTTTGACGTTGAAGGGACGTTCGTTTTGAACCAGAAGAGATAGTAACATTGACACCAGGAAAAGGGTTGATTATTGACATTGTCTTAAAACCACAGCGGCATCAACAGCAATTCTAGAAGGGTAGAGGCAGGACTTGGGATGTTTTTAGTTTTGTCCCTTGCGCTTCAGAGCAAGAAGTAGCAGAACTTTACTGTAACTTGCATCAAGTTTTGAATAAAACCCTTCATTCTGGTCAATTCTTTCAAACAGTTGATCAACTACACTGCTGCCGAAATGCTCTGCTATAAGCCACTCAAAAGCTGCTCTAAGATGACTATTATTCTCTTTAGCATTAATTGGCTGATTCTTAAAAACAAATGGATCTGGTGTCTTCATCATCTCAATGCTGAAGCAGCCATTTCTTTCAACCAGATTTACCATCTCATCTGGAGTTGTGATGTAATAAGGCAAGTTGAAGGAGTCCACTTGAGCTTCACTGATTATTCCCTATAACCGCAAAATTGGTTATTTTTCAAACTGTATATAAATTTCATTCATCCAGCTAACAAATTAACCACAGTCAACTATCAATTGATTAAAATGCACACATTTTGTATGGTAGTGTATTTGTATGGCAATATATATATTTCTCTAAGCGAGGAAGCTGAACAAAAACAACCTCATTTAGCATAAATATGGTAGTCACATAATTCTGCAGTTAATAATATATACTTCAGATTTGTGGGAGACCATTAGTAGAGGAATCAAAAGGTCATATTATACTTAAGTGAATGTTAAATGACTCAGTCAAGTAGTACAAGAAGTAGTATCAAATATTGATGAAGGATTAAAATCACAATTTTCCATGTTCCTTTGGTAGAAAAAGAGAGAACTAAGGAACTCACATCA
Organism: Nicotiana sylvestris; assembly: GCF_000393655.2. Classification (NCBI taxonomy): domain Eukaryota; kingdom Viridiplantae; phylum Streptophyta; class Magnoliopsida; order Solanales; family Solanaceae; genus Nicotiana; species Nicotiana sylvestris. The sequence goes on from NC_091067.1 coordinate 88,076,991, forward strand.
TTAGCCATATCCATGAGAACAGAGCCAATGGCATCAAAAGTAAAACCAATCGCGGTCTTCGAACGATGAAATCCTTGAGGAATAGCTGGTATGACAGGTAACAGTAACCCTCCAACAACAATCTCTTTAGCTCTGGCATTCAGGAAGTTATTGACATCCTTAGCAAACTGAGCTGCATAAGCTTCAGCTACTTCATCTGATGAAGTTGAATAGAAAATCTTTCCTCTATTCCATGCTGGAGACTGCTTGTTTTCTACTTCTATTGGCACTTGTGATAACCAGCAAAGTGCATAAGAAGCATGCATAATGTCAATGGAGGATTCGGGGAATAACCGGCTGTGGAAAGAACCAGGAACACCAGCTGTGAAGTATTGGTTTTCAGGTGGTAGGGAAGCATAGAGTGTATTGAAATCATTTGTGGGAAGATCATTGAAGAATACTTGGAACTCAGTAGTAGAGAGGCCTTTTAGTGCATGTTTTTTCTGCACTGCTTCTATTATATTTTGAACTGCAATGTAGGTGTTAGGACCAGTTGAACAACCTAAGTCTGCAATTCTAATTGTGTTTGAAGTGTTGGAGATGTCGAGTAACTTGCTTATTGCCTCGTTGACTGCTTCTTTTGTAACCATTAGACCTTCTCTCTGCAAACAATCATAGGTATGTAAGATTTTCAATTAATGCAAACATTTTCTGTCATCAGGGATATCTAATATCTTTAGTTATTTCAAAGAAAAAGGAATAATCTATAGGCAGTTGAACAAATTCGCAGTAAGTATTACATAATCAAGAAAATAGTTATTCTAAACTACCTGATAAGTGGAGTTTTTGGAGTAACTGTATGTGCCATCTCCACCTTTCATTGGCAATGGTTTCAGTAAAGAAGATGCTTTGCCATCAGCCATCTTTTACTATCTCTGTCGAAGTTGGGAATTGTAGTGGTAAAGAGAATAGGACGTGGGGTGCTTTTTAAGGTTGTTGGATGACAGATGGTGGTTGAGCTAGAATTTTCATCAATGGTGTCAAAATATAAAAAAAACAGATACATCAAAAAGTTTAAGAGAGTTAACGTATAGTAAATATACATAGAACAAAAAAAATTATCTAACAATACAGTGTAATTTTCCGACAAAAGAGTGTCAATTGACGCTCCGCCACCAGTGACAGATGAATATTCAGTAAATGTAGCTTTTTATACATTTGAATGAATGGTCTGGACGACTGTACCATATAAAATTTTGAATCTAGCACGCAACCTGATATAAGAAATTATTACACCTATTATTTTTAATAATATTGGATCAAGACGAACTTATTTGGAGCGATACAGACAATGAGGATTCATGTAGCCAGGCATTGAGACATTATTTCTATTGTTGTTGTTGATTTGTTTTACTACCTGATGTAAGACGCATTGTGAGGTTAGTGACCATTTTTACTCTTATTCTTTTCCTTTTGTACTTCTAGTGTATAGCTCAAAAGTTAAAAAGGGCAGAATTTTAAAAAAAAAAAATAATAAAAAAAAGAGCATCATGTTCAGATATTTCTTTTCGTAGTGGGGACAAAGTTATAGATTAGTAACATAATTTAACCAGTTTTTTCAGCATGTAAAAGGAGATGAGATACAAATATAAAGGCACAATGTAGAGTATGGTTCATATTCAAAATTCTTAGCTAGCGTTTGGCCATAGATTCTCAAATTTGTTTTGAAAAATCTGATTTGGGTAAAAGTTGGTTTGAAGATGAAAATGTGTTTGGAAATACGTTTTCAAAATATATTTCCCAAGTTTATTTAGAAAAACATGTGTATTATTAGGGATTTGGTCCAAAACCAGCTATATTTGGGTTTTGGGATTTTGTCAAAATACAGGCAAAATCTAGGGCAAAACATGTGTTTGCCAAATAAAATCCAAATTTATTTTAGCAAAATTTATGACCAAACGGGTATTTAAATACTATTATAAATAGAGAATATTATGAGATGTCACAAATAAAGGACGAAAGGGAAAATGAGAAACAAGATACGGAGATATGCTTCTAAATGCCACAACATGTAACGTTTAAGTTTGCAAAATTGGATGGTTGCACTATTCAAGGGAGTAAGGGGTGTGGTGAAATAGTGGAACCCTCCATCCTTAATCAAATATTTCGGATTCAAATAAATCTTTTCGATAGGATGCAATGTGCCTTGTCCCTTCGGTGGGTATTCCGAATTAAACTTCGATGATTTATTTTATGGTAAGGGCGCGAAGCCCAAGGTTAAAGAGTTAATCATGCTCCCACGAAGTTAACTACCAATGATGTCAAAGAGAACTTTGACAAATCAAATGCTCATTTTCTAATTTGGTATTGACTGCTAGGCTGTTTATTGCATGTTACCAGGATACAAAGCCTGCAATAATACAGCCTTGCTTTGCTTTGCTTATTATTATATTATATTTGCAGAAACCTTCTTGAGATTCACACTTAGCTACATTTTTCTAACTCTTAATCCCTTAATTATTGTTCCTCCGTCAGAATTTTACAGCATTTTATCTTTTAAGTACCATGATACATAGTACTAGTATATATTTGCAAAAGATAGTGACTAATTATGGTGGGACGATTTGGACCAGAAATCCACGTGAAAATTAATGTTTGGCTCCATTATTAATTGGGACGGAGAGGGCAAAAGGAAAAAGCATATTGACACACTATATATATACTACTCCCTCCGTTCACTTTTACTTGACACGTTTTTTACTTTTCATGACTCTTAAGAAATAATAAATGAAGTGTATAATTTACTATGATACCCATATTAATTGATGCATATTTTATTAGATTTGAGAAAATGATTTGAAATGAGTAATAAATATTGTGGGTATAAAAAAAATTTATTGTCTTCTCTTGATATGCGTAAAGTGAGAAGTAAAAATGAAAATCTATTTTTAATATACATGCCAAGTAAAAGTGAATGGAGGGAGTAATTGACAAGATAATGTACTTGGTTATTTGTTAATTCAAGTAGTTAACATGTCACAAGGACAACAACTTATATAAATTTGGTGGGTGCGCAACTAGTCTACTTGATATGCTATGTGGAAAAGACATTTTAGTTTTTACTGCCATATTAAGAATTTTATTTTAACACTTATAATAGCTAATTATATTTTATCTCCAAATTGTTTAGGAAATAGGTGGTATAAGTTTCTGAATCATATAAATTGGAATATGATATTGTAGTATGTTGATGTTATATGAGATAAAGAAAGATTTTTTTTTTGGACTTCTTCTATAACTGGTTTGATTTTCTTTTCTTTCTTTATTTCTTCGTTTGTTTTATTTTTTGGTGTATTTGATTTGTTTCATTCATCTAAGACGTTGGTTGAAGATGGAGAGAAGATCCAGCACTTGTATAATCTACAGAACAAAAATTGAACCGCAAAAACAGTTAAAATTATTATAATTTTAAATTACTTAAACCTTTTAAAATTATTGAAGTTATCTTTTATATTGATAATATGGGGGATAAGTCTCTTTATTTGTGAGATATGTACTGAAAGATACCGTTCCGTTGACGATTAAAAAGATAATCTCAAATGGAAAATTTCGCATAATAATATGATACTTGATTCCGCATAAAATAAGGAGTAGTATATTTGATTGGAGAGGTTAGATGGAATTGTACTCGCACAACTAATGCAGAATCCCCTCATAACTAGTGCAGAGTTTGGTTAGTTGCATGCAAGAAAAATGAAACAACTCTATGTGTATATTAGATAATGATCTTGGGCAAATCACTATTAGCCCGCCGTCAAAACTATTTATAATCAATAGCAGCAAAAGTGCATAAAATTTGTATATTTTTTGTATATAACTTTTTTTAGAGCAGCTATACAGTTTCATTTTCCCTATAATAATCTTCACATAATTAGCCCAGAAACAAAACAACCCCGTCCTAGTACATTCCCATTCCAACCAGATGTAGGGGTCATGGGGAAGAATGGGAAATAAGGAAATTAGTGAATAACATAATTCGACACTTATATAGAACATCTGAGTAGGCTTAACAAGATGAGTTGCACATTTTGTAGAACTTGTCCACAATCTTCTTGGGCATGGTAATCGAATTTTCTCCAATAAAGATAACTTAAGTAGAATGCGACTAGTTGCTACAAAAGATAAAAATTACTAGGACAAAACTCCACCCACCCAAAAACAACACTACTATAATCGTTAATTTCCTCAGACAATTATTTGGAAGAAGAAACATATTAAGGCGAAACTCAAGTGGACAAGGTGGATAAGGGAGTAACATGTCCATTTCCTGATCCATTTTCCCAGACTAGTTCAGAAAGATCACTCTCAAAGAATGTTTTGTGGAGAGCCCTTACACATTGCTCTGCTTCACTATCATTTACTATCAATGAGATATTGACCTGGCCCATCACACACAAAAGTTAGCGTGTTAATAATGTGAAGCACTTTCTCCCGTAATGCTTAGAGATGATTTATGTATAGCTTTGGTAGATTACCTTCGATGCACCTTGAGAGATCATTTGAACATTGATCCCATTGGTACGCAGAACATGGAAAGCCTGTCATTTAATGCACAACATGAATTACACTTAAAGAAGATATATAATGATGTAAACTCCCATATAGGTGCGATGTAACAGCAAACCCGATACTGATGACTTAAACAACATACAAGTGATAGAATGAGACACTAAGCATGTGGCCTAAGGTGGCTAGGACTCCGGTTATTAAATCATATGCAAAGAGAAACTACTCAAGAGTCATAATGATGAACTACTGTATAACTAGGTTGAGAAAGCATATTAGATAATGCAGCAAAATGGGCTAAAGTACCCAAGCAATAGTAACTCTATACTACAGAAAAAGGTTCTGGAATAATAAGCAAATGAAAGCTCTGCTGGTCACTAAATGAATGTCTACGAGGATTATAATGGTCAGCAATTAAGAGCTATTAGAGCACCTTTTCGAGAATCAGCGAGGACCTCTGGACGTTCCCAATCAGAGAGATGATTGATCTGTGTTGAAGTAGATTCACAACCGCAATTTTCTCAAGTTCTTCCACGACATGATCAAGCTCCTGCTCAGTTCAGTAATTTAGAATGTTATAACACACCACTGAAAGAACCATAAAATGCACGAATGAATTTATGCACATGCAGGAAAGATATCCACATAAAAGGAGAGTTGAGACAAAATTTAGCAAACTACTAGTGATCACTTGAAAAACGATAGTACGTTTTGCAATTTATTGATGCGGCCAAGAAATTAAGAAGAAAGTCGTACGCTTGCCTGCTGAATCAGTTCTCTGCTCCAAAGTTTTGATGGGTCCAATGTCAAGGAAATACTAACTTCACTTGTCGCAACAACGTCAACCGATATACCTAAATCTTCAAAGATGGAGAAAACCTGAAGAAGCTACAAACCACATCAGATTCCGGACTCGAGGGCAAAGTACTAAAAAGTGACGTGGAAGGTACCTTTGCAAGGAAACCAAATTGACCGAGCATGCGGGTACTCACAATATCCAACATGGTTACATTTCGTTTCAGAACAATACTTGTAAGTACTGCCTGCAAGCAAGTACGGGATGAAACACAGTTATGTTTTCGTTATTTCTGCAGATAGAATTAGTGGAAAAAGCTGCTCTAACCTTACTCATATCTCTTGCTCTACAGATAAGGGTACCAGGAGCTTTAGGATTATATGAATTTTTAACCCTAACAGGAATATCACCCTCTCTTGCCGGCCTCATGGACTGTGGATGAAGGACCTGTAGAAGCATTCCGAGGAGAATTAAAGCTATTCTAAATATAATAGTTAGACTGCAAATTCTTATGTCATCTATTTTCCGTTTTAGGTTGTCAGAAATGGATAGACCTTCAATCTTAATTCTTGCCATGATAAATATTCTATGATTTTTTCAACTTTGAATTGTAATCTTTTCCATTAAAATATAACTTTCCTGAACCTTTTAACAATTGTTAATAATAAAACATTTGCAACTTAGATACAGCAATCCATATCAAACTCCTTAACCAAATGCTACATCGAATGATCAAACAACTGGTCACGAAAGAAGATCTATTGGACATTATGGCTTCCAGTATGATGGACCCTCTTTTTGATTTTTCAGACTAAGAATCTCAGTTGACGAGTGAGAGGGACAAAGTGGTATAAGGTTGCTCCTAGCACTCAAGAGATTCTACTCAACAGCAACGAATACATCCCTGTCATTGAATAGTTAAACTTTTTCACCTCAGAGAGAGGATCTCTGCAAAACTTCTTGACTAACTAGCTTGTCTGGAAGAGTAATAGTACTACTCTATTAATTAGGAAAATAAATCACTAAGACAAGCTACAACAATTGGATTTCCAGGATGAAAATAATTTCTGAAACAGCTAACAAGACCTGTGCGCCAAAGTATGCAAGTTCAGCTGCCTCGTCAAAAGTTAGATAAGGCACAGGCTGTGCACATGGATATATGTTGGGATCACACGTCAAAACACCATCAACATCCTTCCAAACCTGTCAGTCATATAACAAAGGATCATCAATCAAACTGGCTTCTTGATTGCAACTTCTTATGCTTATACAAGCAAGGGTGCAAATTAAAGATGTGATAAAAATAGTAAGCCAGATTCATCTGGTAACCTGAATTTCTCGTAATCCCAATGCTTTACCAATGGTTGTAGCAGTCAAGTCACTACCACCCCTACCTAGTGTAGTCACAGCACAAGTCCTCCAACCCTTCAATTGGATATACAGATCACTGTCAACTCTAAGGAAAGGCAAACCAAAAAAGAAATGCATGAAGAAATTAAAAAAAGCACCTTTCCCAGAAACCCAGTGACAATAGGGATTGCAGGATTATTCATCCAATCACTACTTAATCTCTTCGCAACAGCAGGATAAGTTGCCTCCAATATATCCGCATTAGTAAATTCATCAGTTGTTATAATACCCATCTCAAATGCATCATACTGCAGAGGAAACCCAAAAGTAAATAATCAGTATTTCCACACAAGAATTGCCAGCCGACAAGAAAACAAGATCTAAACAACTGCAAGGAATAATGCAGTCCGCATTCCTATAAAGGCAGGATCAGCATGATAATATTATCATAACCTTGACCACTTATCTCATTCTCTCACATAAGTAAGCAACTTACGTTTTGCTGCCCAATCAAAAGTTCAAGAAATTGTTTCTAAGTCACACCACAAGTAGCTCGATGATATCCAATGTTAAATCATTTCCTTGCCTTATTAGTATACCATTAATACCTAACTTCAACAAATGAATAACTCTTAGTATGTCCTCTGCATCTAAGAATACGAGGCACTAAGGGAATTATCTGCCACTGAAATACTTTTTCTAACAACATCGTAATATTCATCAGCAATTGCTGAAAAAATAATGTCTTATCCAAATAATAGCAGAAGAAAAGATATGTACATACCTGGCGGGCTTTGACACCGAGTTTATTCAGATAGGCTGTAAATATTCTTGTGGACATGCACTCTCCAAAGGATACCAAGTAATCCCTTGTTCGTGGAGTCAACTCCTTCATCATAGCAATTCCGTTCAAAAGTTGTTCCAATTCAAGTAGATGCTCTGCAAATTTTCCCGAAAAATGATAGAGCGTAATCAGAAAGACTCAGCTTTTACTTCTGAGATAATCTGGTATCATAACAGCAACAGATAGAAGAACCCATGGATGAAAACAACAAAATACTCACAGAGCACTAAAAGGTCATAAAATCTGCTGCTGAAAGCATTCATTTATTAGTTGTAGTATAATTTCTCATTAAAGTTTTCATAAGAGCAAAACAATGGATCAAGACATGAAAGCTTGTAAAACAATTCTGAGGGAGGGGGAAGGGGGATATAAGAGTTCAATTTAATTTTGTCCAAAAGAATATCACTATATAAGCTTTAACAAATTTCTGTGATACACGGCAATCGTACATTAGATACACTTTTACTAAATCTAGAATTGCAGCAATTTTTGAGATGGGTAACTTTAGAGTTTTTTGATAATGCAGGTGATGGAGGGTTCAATAATAAAGCTCGGAAGAATTTTGCACCCTGACATGTATAGGGACCAAAAAATAATTTGCTAGAAGTCGGAAAATCAAGTTTTCCCTACTCTAATTTTCCAAAGAGGAACAGAACAAACATGATAACACAGCTCCAAGTAATCACTCACTTGAAATGGTAGACTTTTCTACTCCAAGTTCGTCGATTGTCCTGTGTCCGCACATAAAAAATGATTAGAAAAGATCAAAATGATGAAGAATGATCCTGGAAACTAACATTCGTAATGAAAGAGCTCATCTTTACCTAAAATGGAGATCCTTTATAAAATCCAATTCTTGCAGATCACAAACATTGGAAACACCACAAGTGACAGCCTTTTCCCCAGCCAGCAAAAGGTTGTTTGTTGTCTTTCCCATTGCAGAGAGAACTATAACAGGTCTCTCTTCAGGAAAGCTAAGAATAAGATCAGCTACTTCTCTCATTCTCTCCGCTGAGGCTACTGATGAACCACCAAACTTCATCACGCATGTAAATTCACCAAAAGCTTCATTCTTGGTTTCTTTAAGCTCGACTACATCAGCTGCTTGTGCTTTACATATCACACTCTGCACTCTCTCATAACAAGAAGCCTTCGCATACTTACTTGGTACAGAAGCAAAAGGGACAGAAGCCACAAAATCAAGCTGCCGGAAGTGCACGCTTCTTTTGAATAGAGAAGGGCAGGGAGTTTTAACCCCACAAAAATGTGACAAGGATGCCATAGCAAATCAGCTAAGGAACGTCAAAAAATGAGGATGTAGATGACAATAAGGTTCTTTCGACAAATGAAGTGATTCAGGTTTTGCAAAAAAAGCAGAGAGAGCCAATTAACTTAGCTAATTAGCTCCCCCTGCTAAAAAAATATTACAAAGGATCACACAATCCTGCACAAGCCAACAAGGAAATGAGCCTACTTCAAAAAACAACCATAAGAAAAACAATAGCCTACACCTCCCATTTATAGAAACAATACTCCGGGCATCCTATTAAACTTTATATAACAGTATTTGACAGAACACGAAGAGCAAGATGATAATTTGACTTATACATTATACGAGTTTAACTTGCTGTAGTAGGTTACTTATTACATATTTTTGAGATACAACCTTCATAAAAAAGTAAAATCCATACTGTATTAGTAATTAGTAATAATCAAAGAAAATACTACAGCAATTTGTGCGAGAGTGAAATATCGTATCAAAGTTTAAGAAACAAACTGAAGAAAATTCAATAATTTAACAAATATGAAATCTTGAAATTTTTGAAATATGATATAGAAATGAGACATATATTAGGACCCCAAAAAAAACATTTCTCCCAAAACCAAGCAAGAATGACAACAGCGTTGTTCCCCAAAGCTTCAGGATTGGTCCTAACACTATTAAGAGAATCCCAAATTTCAATAGCTGAAATACATAAAATGCAATAGAGCAAATAAGTTGTACATTCTTATAGATATCATTTCAATGATCAACTGTTTGATTTGAAACCCATATCAAAAAGCCAAATGGCTTACCTAATTCAAATCAGGTATTTCAAGTTCGCAGCTGTTGTTTGAAACAACCAATCCTATTTTGTGGGTATTTTCTTGAAATTCTCTTTAATGGTGTCAAAAGCCCGCTTAATTGTGGAGCCTCCAGAAAAGAAGAGAAAGCTCGGCCGCAGAGAGGGTAGTGGACGTGGTTACAACTTCGGCGGCGCTATTTTGCAAATTTCCTCTTTATTATTTCTATTTTGTTATACTCCACTAGGTCTTTGTTGTCTTAATGACAGTTTTCTTCTGTTTTTGCTTTGTTTCTATTTTTCATTTTTTTGTGAAGTTTTGATATAGTAATTTTTATTTTTAAAAAAAAAATTGTAATTGTTCAGACAACTTGATCGAGAAGTAAATACAAATACCATACAGAAGTTACCACCAATGACATTTGAGATTCGGCTGAAAAAAATACTTAGGACATTTGGAGTTCAAGTGAAATTTAAAAAAGATTTAGGGGAAGATTTGATTTTCAGAAGTTAGAACAGACTTGGAGGGAGAACATGATTTGCACCCTATTTAGTATTTATGGATGGAATCATTTTATCGCTTCTCTTTTTTCCTCTTTGTAATTAAGGAAAATAGATTAACTACAAAAGAAATTTGCTACTCTCTTTATTTAAACTTATATTTTTATTTGACTTTGCTTGTATATTTACGAGAGATAGTTGACACTAACAACATGCTATTAATTTATTTTTAAATATCCTAAAACTCACCTAAACTATCACGTTTTTGTCAGTTACATACTTAAATTATTTTGTTCCCAAATCTCTCCCTAACTATATTTTCCTATATATTAAAAAAAATCTCATCAATTTTTTAATAAAATATGTATGAAATTATACATAAAAATGGTCCCAATTGACCGTGTCTAATGGTTAATTATTGTTACTTTCCTTAAAAAAATTTATTTTCCATCTACTTTCTTTGTATTCTAGCCTTCTTCTTCTTTTTTTTAAATCATTCTTCCTCCTTTCTTCCTATGGGTTTCATCTTAAAAGAATTTCTTCTCTCGTTTCTTCTAAAATAGTCTTCTTCATTTAGGTCTTTTTCTTTCAACAATATTTAGTCCATCAAAAGCTCATAATTGTTACCAAACTCTAACTAAATTTTTTACCAAACCCTAATTTTCTTTATCCCAAATCTCGTATTAAATTAAAATTTCATGCGACAATGAAGGTTAATGGGAAAAAACCAATATTTAATCGGGGTTTAATGGTGAAAATTACGATTGAGACATAGTGTAGCCATTATCGGAGGAGATGGAAGAGATATTTATTTTTATTTTACAAATGACCATGTGTTTATCTCGTCGCCCTCTTTCTTTGATTGTTTTAACCCCCCTCCCCACACACACACACACATCCCCCATGCAGTTATTCATTTAATTATCTTTATTATTAATTAAAATTCTTGATTAAATTGATATTTGGATTAGCCGGAGTAAATTGAAGGGTGCATCACACTCACCACTAAAAAATCGATGAGGTATTTTTATATTTCTTTTTTCTTCTTCTTGGAGATGGATAAAAGTGAGAACTAAAGTTATTTATTAAAGAATAAAATTAAAGACGAGCAAAGAGCTTTATGAAAGAAATATTAAGCTAAAGAATGCTGAAATCACTAACGGGCAAACTGTGTGAACTATTCGGTGAGCAATTTCCCTCAAAGTAATTTTCTCCTATTCTTTTTTCACTTAGCAGTTAGCACCCTGACCCTCTATCAACTATTTTTTTTAAAGTGAAAGTCATATACGTGGTATTTCTTTTTTATTATAATCTTATCAATGATATTTATATAAAAAATTTTGGTGTGAATTCAAATTTAATTTAGCTCCAACTAATGCTATGGAGGAAGACAAAACAGATACAATTTCTTTCAAAAAGTTCCTTGTAAGTTTAACAACTTTGATATCATTATATATATATATATAAAAGAGGGAATGAACAAGTGATTTGGCACCTTTCTTTTGCCAAGGTTCCTATTTATTTTTTTCTCCTTTTTTTGCCCTTTTCCCCCTTCATTCATTTAATTTAATTTGTTCAATAATTAAAAATTGATCATTTTCTATTGTATTTATTATATCTCATTATATTAATTTCAGTTACGAAAAGCCCCTTAACTATCTGCTGCCCCATTTTCAGTTTCTAAGACCTTTCATTTCCAATACCTTTTCATTAGCTGATAGTAAATGAAGGACATTAATAGTGATTTTTCTATATTATGACACAATGAATAAATTGAGTGTGATGATCCGAAGACGTGAGTTGCAGGAAGACAACAATAGCTATGAAGGGAGCAGAGTCCAGAAGCAGCGGAGGAAAAGAAACCATACATATGTTATTACCTCTTCTGCCTTTTGATTTTCTACTTTAAACTTGTAGCTTTCAAAATTCCTTCTTCCTAGAATATCTTGCATTCTCACTTTTTTGTCATTCAATCTCTGTTATCGATTTCTTTGTTATTGTGGCTAACTTATTTTTGTCATTTTCCACCACTGATATAGGGATCTTTTACTCCTCTTTTTTATTTTTAATACTATTGCATTGGTACTCAATGTTGTAAGCACGTGATTTTTGCCCTATGAAAAAATTACTCCCAAAAATTCAAAATAAAACGATTTTTCTTGGTGTGCAATTTTGAGAATTTTTGTGACATTTTGGATAATTATTTGTATTTGTCTGTGCATGTTTATTTGTTAAATTAATAAAAAAATACAAAAATATATCGCATTTGCATTTAGGATTTAATTCTACAATTAGGAATAATTAAGCTTGTTTTACAAGAATGAAAATTACAAAAATATGCATCGTTTGCATTTTTAGCATTTAATGTCCAATTGTACAATTTTATGTTTAATTACTACTTAATTGTGTGTTAATTGTTATTGGGAGTTAATTTGCACTTTTATAAATTAATTTAGTTCTATATGATAATTTAAGGATTCTTAGAGAATTTAGTTTTAGAAAGTAAAAGAAAATAGAGCAAAAAATATATAGAAGAGATCGGATTGGGCCTTTTCTTCAATTTTAAGTCACAGGCCCAAAGAGACCCAATCTTCCCAAACGACCCAGTCCATTTCGAACTGGGTCGACCTAGTCCATAACCCAAAAGACCCAAACCCTCTTTTCATTTTTTTCTTTCATTTTTCATAAAACAAAAACAAAAAAAACAAAAAAAAACAAAAAAAAAATAAACTCCCCCCCCTCTTCTTCTTCCTCTCTTTCTCTCTTCTTCTCCAAACACCCCCAAGCAGCCATGGCTGTTTCACACCCCTTCCCCGCCTCTTCTCCGTCACACACGCGCACACCTCACTGCTCCGAGCATTCATGACCGCTGCTTCATCGTCTTCACGCCTCGTCAACCATTCGCCTCCAGCTTCATCGCATCGTGAACGACCAACCTCTGCGGCGTCTTATACGACCAGCTCCAAGCCACGAATGACTGGCTTCTGCTGCGTCTTCTCCAGTCGCAAGCTCCAGCTCCACCATGGCTGAGCTTCGTCGCCACCTCCAAGCCATGAACAATCGCGAACGACCCCAAGCTCGAGCCATCATGGTGCAGGTCAAGCCCAAGCCCCAGTCGTCCTCACGACCAGCAGCTATAGCCATCGATGACCACCACGCTGCTGCTGCTGCGTTTTCTTCACTTCCATGGCTGCTGCGGCGTTTCCTTCTTCGTCCTCTTCCAAATGACCAAACTACTTTCCGTTCGAGTTCGTCGTCGCTTCGATCCGATTAGTAGGTTTGAGTTTCATTTTGCCCGTAATTTTGTTTTGATATTCTCAGATCTAAAATCGATAAATGTTCGATTCTTGTTTTGTTCATGTTTATCGTTGAATTAATTTTTTAGTTTGTTCATGTGTTTTGTTGATTTAATTTTCAGATTCAAATGAAAATTTAATTAATTGTTTTTTAGTTTATTTCATGTGTTTTATTTGTTTTTGTAAAAGAAATTGTTAGTTTAATTTTTATGTTGTTAGAATCAAATTGAAATTTAATTACTTATTTTGGTTTGTTTCATGTTAATTTTATTTATTTTTGTAAAAAGGAATTGTTAGTTTAATTTTAATATTGTTAGATTTAGTTTAATCGCTCGAATCATTCGTCTTTGTTGATTAGTTTAGATTAAATTCGTGTTCATTTTTTGGTTGAAGTTCGTTCTTAATCCGGTGATTTAATGTGAATTTATGTTTTAAATGCTTGATTTAATTTGAATATTCATCTTGGTTGTAATGTTGTTGGATTTAGTTTAAAGATTAATTGGTTATTGAATTTAGAAATTCAAATATACTTGTTGGTTGTGTTCAATTTGTTAATATTGTTGAATCTGCAACTATATGTGTGGTTAAAAATATCGTTCAGTAAAAATAATTTCGATTGTTGATTTGTTGTTCATAGTTTAAGTTTGAATTCGTTGATTGAACTGGATTGGTTATAGCTGGTAATTTAATTTTAGGTTCTTAAATAATTTTGAAGTTGAACAGATTTTTGAATCGGGGCGTAACAGTAGTTTTAGGGGGTAAAACGGGAATTAACCAATCACAGGTTATTTAATTATGGTGGGGACCAGACATAATGATAAAAGCAAAAAGGAAAAGGTGGATAATGATGTCTTCTTTTCAAAAAGAGGGAACATGGGGACCCACTTTGACTACTTTTCAAAAAGAGGGAACATGGGAGCCCATGTTGACTACTTTTACTAAAGTAAAAGTGTAGGTAATAATAAAAAGTTAAAGGGTGCACATAGTGGAAGAAAATTGGGTTAATAAAGTAAAAGAGGTAAAAGGGAGTCTTGCTTTGGGTATAAGAGGACTCATTTAACACTTAAAGAAAAAGAAGGGGATTTTTGGAAGAATTTTGGGAGAGAAATTTCAAAACTAAAGGAGAGAACAAAAACTGAAAAAAAAATCTTCTACTTTCCTTCATTGTTTGAAATCAGCATTAATTGTTGTTGTTTCATCGAAGCTTGAAGCTTCTTTTTTGGGATTACTACTCCACCGGTTTGCAAACTCTGTTCCTGGGTTGTTACTGTTGCTGGGCTGTTGTTATTGTGCTGTATTGTTACTACTGCTGCTGATTCTCATCTTTATCTTCTTTTATTTCCAATACCAGGTACACGACTGTAATACTAGCTATTACAAGATAATAATGTGGAAGCATGAATACATATGAAGAATGAAATTTTGAAGTTTTGATTTCGCTTTTTCTTTCTTCCTTTTATTGATTGTATTTAGGCTATTTCATGTATTACTGAATAATAATTGGAATAAGAGAAAATAACATAAGTTAGTCTTTAATGAATCGGCTCGGCAAAACGGGTTAATTCGCTAGTTATGAAGGTTTTAAGATTATCAACAGTAGGTTAATCGTAAACAAGTAGCTAAATTTAGCTAATGCATGAATTTGAACTAAATTTCATGAATTAGGCATTAAGGCATGATTTGAGTTCAAACAAGATTAGAAGAACGTTTAAGTTTAATAAACTTTCTAATAAGTTTTAGTAATTATGGTTAAATCTAGTTTCAAATGGTTATGAATAATTAATCTCAATAGTTTTTTTATAACAATGCGAGTTTTAATCTAGCTATATTTGATTCTTTTGAATATTAGTTGTCGATTTTTATTTTTATTTATAATTTCGAATTTTTTTTTATAAAATTCCTTTTCATCAATATTTGTATTAATCTAGCAATTAGTATGCCATGCTTTCTTAAATAAAAAAAGACTCGTAATTAATTAGGATTTTCTTTCTTTATTTTAGAGACTAATTTTAATAGAAAAAATGTAGTCGCTTTAGGATTTGTCCATTTAAAATAAATGAGATGAGATGAGCCTAGTAAAATGTATAGATTGCGGGGCCCTCACAAATGTATGCATTAATTACTTAGAACATCGGAGTTGGCCGTCTAGAGAAATTTTACGGTCTTTCCCAAAACAACAATACGCTAGTCGTTCTAGGCGCGTCTTTAACAAATCATTTTCTTAAATATGGGTGTGCATTTATGTAACCCAAATCCAAATCTCAACGGAGTCGAAATGTGTCGATAACCATGGGTGCATTGATTGCGACGTGGTCTGAAATACGTTTTCACAATGTTGCAATTCTCCGTAAAATAATAACAATAATAATAATAATGAAAGCGGTAAAGAGTTAAAATCTGCACATAAGCTCATAATTGTATAAAAAATCAGATAAACAAGCCGAATATGACAGTTGAGCGACCGTGCTAGAACCACGGAACTCGGGAATGCCTAACACCTTCTCCCGGGTTAACAGAATTCCTTATCCGGATTTCTGGTTCGCGGACTGTAATACAGAGTCATTCTTTTCCTCGATTCGGGATTAAATTGGTGACTTGGGACACCCTAAATCTCCCAAGTGGCGACTCTGAAATAAATAAACAAATCCCGTTTCGATTGTCCTTTAATTGGAAAAACTCCTTCACCCCTCGCGGGGGCGGAAAAAGGAGGTGTGACAAATGTTGCATACGTTTTGTTTTATAATTTGAGCAGTATTTGATATTTGATGCTTTCTCTACTACTATATAGATTATTGAATACCTTAACGTTTTTTAATCTCTTGTATTCTCAATTTCTCACTTTTTCGTCTTTTTTGCTAATGTCTAATTTGTGGGATTTATTTATTTTTTCTTTCTCTTTTACATATTTTTCTTTTGTTCTCTTTCCTCTTTTTCTTTTTGCGGATAATGATTATACATGGATTATTTACATATTATACATTTACGGGCTATTTTAAATTTAAGCGATTGGGTGAATATCTATATATGTTGATTCTTCATATAAAAAATCCCAAAGGCAGTAGGTCATATCTAAATTTTATCTCATAAAATCACTTTAATTATCACAAGTTTCTTCAATTATTTTATATTCATAAGAATATTTTACATGTTAAATATTGTCATTAGTTTAGTTGTTGTCACTATCTTATTGATTTTGATTTTTGTTATTTAGTGTAGTTCTATATAGGCCTAAGACCAGCATCTATATTATTAATTATGTTTCAAAGTTTTAGAGAACTTTTTTCCCTTGAAAATGAAATTGATAATCCAATTGATCTTATCGATCAAAGAGAGAAAAACTAGCTTCCTATTATTTTGAGAAATAAAATTAGGCATTTTATCAATATGAAAAATATTATATTTTGGCCAGAAGATTCGTCTTTAAGGTAGTTGTGGAAGAAATACGAGTAAATTTGTTTCAAATAGCAAAGTAGCCTTCAAAACAAAAACAAAAAAAATAGCTAAATAGTTCAAATTATATTGGATGGGATGTATATTAAAGTCAAACTTATAACTCAAAGTGAAAAAGAAATAAATAATTCAAATTAGTTATAGAATGGTCAAGGTTACATGAAATTTTTTCATTTCTTCCTTTCACAAGAAGTCAAAAATATCAACAAAAACAACAACAACTTAGTATAATCTCACAAGTGGGGTCTGAGGAGGGTGGTGTGTAAGACAGACATTATCCCTACACTGAGATAGGGAAGTTGTTTCCGAATAGACCATTTGCACAAGAAGATGAAATACACAATAGAATAGTAACAACAACAAGAAGTCAAAAATATCATTTTATAAATTTAATGTTGATGTCTTGTATGCCTGCGCGAAGGGCGGGCAACTTCACTAGTTTATTATATTTATATTTACTACTATATATAAGAGACCATGTAAAGAGTTTTGTAGTCCTTAATTACATTGTAACTATCTTGTTAACTTGCCAACCAAAAGGGTTTGCTCTTCCAAATATGTCCTTGTGTTTGCTATTTATTACTTTATATACTAAAGTATATTTTCATTTTCCAATAAATCAAGATACTTATCAATCCTTTTTTGGTAACACATAGCTCCTTAGCCTAACTTTTTGCAGGTGAAGTATGTACCATAAGTTTTTTGCCCCTACTTTATTTCGTTTTTGCTTAGGTTCCTATATTTAATTGGTAAATATATTAAACTTTGAACCCTTCAAAAATGCTTGAAAAGTTATTAATGAAGATGAATAATTATGCACAAAGATAAATCTAAAATGTTGATAACAATAACCTTGAAGAACTCATTTGATATTTGGAGAGAACTCTATCGATCAAGTTTTCTAATAATTCTAAAATTACAATTAAATTCTCTTTGATCTTATTTTTAATAGAAAAATTATTTTGAAAATATACATTTAAATTTAGTCATGTAACACCATTATACAATAGAAAAATAAATTTCAATTGTTTTTAAAATTAATAGATTAGAATCTTGAAAATAAAATAAAAAAATATTTAAACTTTATCCAATTTACTTAATTAAGTGGGGATAGAACAGAGGAAAGGGAAATATTCTCAGTAAGTGATCAACTTGTAATCTCACATTTATTAAATACGGTTGATGGTCACATGCTATTGAAACAAAGATATATATATATTTTAAATAATTTAATTTGTCATAAATTATATAATCCTTAATTGATTGGGTGGCGGAATTTTCTTTTAAAAATAAAGCATTAATGAGTTAATGACAAACTAAGTTATTTCTTGGGCTTTGTTTTAATGAATTTGGATCTTTCTGAATCTAAACCTAGATTTTAATCACCATATTTTTTCTAGCATAAACTATGGTCATATGAAATTATGAGTAGTTAATCAATATATACCAAAATAATCTATTAAAACATCTTCTTTATTTCTACTTCTAATTAGAAATTATATGCTCACAGATTCATAAAATATTAAAATATCTTCTTAATCTATGATTATTGTCCATTTGGAATCATTTTTCATACTTTAAATTATGTTACTAAATATCCAGTTACTTTATCTCTTTGATATCTGCTTATTCTTTAGCACACTTGCTTTCTTGTAAATATTTTTTTTAATAAATTATCTAATAATATGATCAGAAAACATAAATAAAGAATAATTAATGGTTAATAAGCGATGATCTTAAAAAAAGTTGTGCTTAAAAACGTAATACATATTATTACTAGTTAATTTGTCCGCACTTCGCGCGGTTGTAAAGAATTATTTTTAATGATTTTGATCTTATTATAATTTAATTAAAATATTAATATTATTTAATTTATAAAATATTTTTTTTATAATTTTGGAATATTAAAATAAATAAATGGTGGATTTATTTTTCAAAAGATTTACTAAAAAGTTAGTACCGTGTACAATTCAAGTTCCCAAGAAAGTCAAATCACCATCACTTATATGTTTGTTTTAGGCAAAGAATTTAAAAATAAGAAGAAGTAACTTCGGTGGCACCACAACAAAAAGACTAAATAAATATCTGTAAAAGAAATTTACTCTCATAATACATTTGTCTCACATTTCTTCAAACCGGTTCTTAAAAGTTTAGTCAAGAAATTTTATACTTCAACCCACAGAGTTGTGTGGCTACCGAGATAAGCGACTTAAAATGACATTAATTTCTTGTCCACATAAATAAATAAAATTTATTTATTGCCTACCGGAAGAAAATTCATTATGTTGTTGTTACTGTGGTGGTGGTTGTATAAATAAATATTTGAGAGGGCTAATTTTCACGTACTTATTAATTGAAACACAATATTTCAAGGAAGCAGAAATAATGCAAACAAATTTGGCTGAGAAAAAAATCGTAAACAAATTTGGTTGAGAAAAAAATCGTGCATTATGTATACAAAAATAAAATTAAACACCCATATCAAAAGCTGCGAAAAAAGATAACAAAAATTTAAAAGAAAACATCAAAATAAATAAACTCACATTCATCTTTCTCTCTCTCACGAACATAGAAACTCTTCACTGGTGTCCGCATCGTATATTAGCAGTGGATATATATCGAATCACATATAGATCTCTATAAGACTTTTGAAGTTTTCCTTATGATGAATCAAAATAGTCTCTTAAACTCTCCAAAGGGAAGAGGTTGTTATATTTTACTTACCTTTTTATTTTATCATAAATAAGAAGTGTCAAGCCTAATGATATGTTAGTCGTCCAAATTTTTTCCTTTTGATAATTAAGAAAAATTCCCTGAACATGCAAAGACAATTTAGTAAAACTCCAAGAAAAGAGGTATGGAAAAAAAATGACAAATCACAATAGTGGCTCTAAAAAACTTTATTATTAAGGATAAATATTTAAAATAAAAAATGTTGTCTTAACAAAAAAATCTTAACAATATTCTAAGCACTTTACACATCTAACGTTTTTCGAAGACATAGTTTATATATCCTCCGAGTTTACTGTTATAGCAATTTTTTTTATTTGTTCATTTTTTAAATGTGACATCACTTACATAAAATCTTGTGTACGTCACTGTGCACAGGATAGTCTTCCTTCAGTGCCCTCACTCATCTTTCTACTTCATTTTTTGTAATGATCAAAGTGAAATTCTTTTTGTGCGTGGTGAAAGAGATGCTGGAACTCAGGTCTGGTCAATATGGAGATGAGAACCAAATTTCAATGGAGGCAGTACAAGGAGACGAAAAGAGGAACTATGATTGTTCAAAGGGAAGAAGCATGGTTTGTTTTGTAAGCAAGAAAAGGCCCACACATTAGTACTCATAATTGTTATAATAATGCAATTAAGGAGGAAGAAAACGGGAGCAACACAAGGAAAACAGAGAAATTTCAGGAAAATAATGGAGTAATTAATTAAATTAATAACCGAAGTAAATAAATATGGTAACCTTAAATTTCTGCAAATTTTTAGATGAAAAATAAGAATAAAATAGCAAAAAACTAAGAAAAAAGATAAATAGATTTCCTTACATATAAGAGGTGCCACATCACTTTTCTAATTCCTAGCTTTATATATTTATATAGATTATTATTATTATTATGGACTTTATTGTCTTGATCTTAGGCCCGGGCTTAGCACGGGCTTTGCAGCACTAGTATATAATATAAATGGCTAAGACCATCTCCAAGGCTACTCTATTTCTTGCACCAAATCCAAATTTGGTGCAAGAAATGATGTTTTTTTGCTCTAATGCAACACTAATTCTTGCACTATTATAGAGTATGAATAGTGTTGCACCAAATTTGGTGCAACACTATTCATCACTCTAAATTTGGTTTAATATTATTTTATTCAATCTTTTTATTTTGTGAACTTTTAATTTATCATATATTGTGTATATAATTAATTTTTATATTAAGATCTTTATAATTTTAATTTTATATCCTATTTTTTGATATATTAATATTTGTATATATTATATTTATATAAAATTATAAGTTAATTTTATTATTATTATAATTATATAAAAAGAAATATAACCATTATTTAAAAATAAAAAATACAAATGTAAGATATCTAATGTTGCTAAAATTGAAAAGTGAAAACTAAAATTTTAAAAAGAAAATTAACAATACATAAAATAAAAATACATTATAATTAAAGTACATAAAAGGAGGATACATTAAAATTGAAATTACATTAAAAACATAAAACATAAGTTTAGTAATCCCCTATGTCATTTCCAGGTGTACCAAAATTACCAAAATATTGGGAGAATAGAGACGAAAGTTAAATATTTATGTGGTACTTAAATTAAATTTGACTATGATGTAATATTTATTTAATTATCTTTTATCAATGATTTCACTTTTAGTTAATTTATCCTTTAAAATAATTTTGTAATAAATGATTATACAAGTGGTGAATGTGAATTATATATAATGAATATGGAAAAAAGAAAAAAGATAGTATTAGTTTGAAGGAAATAAAAAATGAAAAGTAAATAGAAGATAATAATATAATATAGAAGAGAGAGAAGATTTGATGTAAAAAATAGTGTAATAGTTGGAGTAAATTTGGTGTTACACCATTTTGATGTGAAATTTGGTGCTAGCCTTGGAGATGCGGGACGAACACTACACTAAAAGTTGTACAAAAAGTAATGGAAATTGTACTGTTAAGATATTCTTGAAATTGTGAATACATTGAGGGATAAGATGTAGAAACACGTACAGCACAATTGTAAGAACACATGTGTTGTCTCCTCCCCATAAAACACGTGCACCAAATAAAACATAGATACAAAACCTTTTTTTTTCTCACTAACCAGCGAGGATTACAAAATACTCGGTGATGTTCTTCCATGGTCTTTGCCTATTGTGTAAGCATAATTTGGTGGGTACATATGAGTTCCTATTCCTTGGATTCTACTGAAAGTTTTCATAGATTGTAATTGTAAACTATATTCTTCATTGTCTTTGGTTTGTGTTTCAATTTTGCTATTACGACATAACTTGGTGAGCAGATAAAACTTTGATTTTAATATTCTACTTTGAGGTTCTCTATGGATTTGTGCTTTTTTTCTTCTGCTCCTTTTTGTTCAATTAAATGTATCATTTTGTATTTGTTTATGTATGATACATATTTGTTTTTGTTTTTTCGTTTCACTTCAAGTTTCATTGTGAATTTTGTACATGCATTTGATTATCTGTTCAAATGCCTCTTATGAAAAATCTCTGAATATGTACTTGCTCTGTTGCAACACTAGGCATACTGATGTAGCTAAAGTATTTGATAATATGCCTAAAGCAACTTTTTTATTATCGTTTGAAATAAAATTCATTTGCTTACTTTTCAAACAAAACAAAATTCTTTCTTGAAATTACTGATGGTTGTTGGGCTTTGGGTCTTTAACATAAAATATGTAGTCAGTGCACTTCATCAAAAAATAATAAACAAAAAGGTGTAGTTAGTGTTGGCATGATCCAAGTTATACAGAAGAAACGAGCAAATGCACAAGTTCCTTAAATGACTCTATTCATAGAAGTATTAGGGGTGCCTATGTTCTTGAATTTTCATGTCTCCTATTATTTTATCATCTATTCATGGGTCTCAGAAAAATACGTAAGTTTTGAATTGATATGCAAATTCCGGTACTAATTCAAAGGAGTTTGTTAGACCATCCACTTTAACCTTATATTTTCTTAATAACTATGAAAAATCATTGCAAAGTTTTCTAAATTCATATTTCGTCGTACTTGAATTTTTTATTAAGCACTAGGTTACGGTGACGGTGTTCCTGAAATTGTAGTTCGACTCCTTACATCTTCCAAGTCGTGTTATATTTGCTTCACAAATAATTCCGTATCTGGTGTTATTGAACATTTTGTTTATGTTTGGTGCAACTTCTGTTTATCCATTCTTCTTGTAGTAATTGAGTGGAAGATAATTTGTCGGCAAAATGATGAGTTATGACGATTGAGTATATTAACTAGTGTAGATTAAGAAAGTTATCATCAGAATAAGTTGCTCTAGTGGATTATGGCTTAATCCAAATACATGACTATTATCAACTGTGAATTGTTTGTATCAATACTTGTCTAAACATGCTTCACCAATTGATTAGCATGTAGTTTAGTAATCCAGGTTCAGTAAAATAAATAATGTTTTCTCCTTAAATTAATGGGGCCTACTTCCCTTTAAACCTTGATTATTATTTTGAGAAAAGGATGTCTATGTTATTTATTCATGTAAAATGATATTAATAAGAGGTAGAATTGTCTTTTGACGTTCCGAGAAGTTTTATTAATGTATTTCTCATGCATTGCATTCATTTACATATATATATTTACACATGACTCAGACGACGTTATATACGCGTATATATATATATATATATATATATATATATATATATATATATATATATGAAAAAAGGTTACAACGTTATATACGTACCACCACCTGATCACCTGGTATACATTGATGATTTTGCCCACAGTAGCACCAGATGGCGTTATATACACGTATATATGTAAATATATGTATATGAGATATGAAAAAAAAGGTTATGGCGTTATATACGCACCACCACCTGATCAGCTGGTGTACGTTGATGATTTTCCCACAGTGGCCGAGATGATATGATGAGATGCCCTCAGAGGCTTGATGATGTTATATACATACAGACCTATGCATTACATGACATTTATATACATATGCATGGCATTAAAATATTTCATGATTTACAAAGCTATCCAGACTTACAGGTTGAGTCCTTTACTCCATGTCTTTTATATACTTATTTACATGCCTTACATACTCGGTACATTATTCGTACAAACGCCCTTTTGTTGGGAACGCTGCATTCATACCTGCAGGTATAGATAATCAGTTTGACAAGCCATCATAGTAGACGAGGTTAACATTCAACGAAGGATCAGTAAGACTCCACATCATTCGGATTGCAGTCGAGTCTATGAGACATCGTGTTAGAGTTTTGCTATAGACTTATGGGTAGGCCGGTATCCTGTCCCATTTAATGTCGAATAATCTTAAAGGCTTTGTAGACAGAGGTTCATTTTGTATAGTATGTTAGAGGCCTTGACGGCCCATATGTATTCATGTTTTAAGAAAAATGTTCAGTGGTACAATGTTTTTCACTTACAATTGTACAGTATGAGTTGTGGCCATGTTGGCCCGTGACAGTTTTAGAAGAAATAAATGAGTTACAGAATGGTTCGCTTGGGACAGTACGGTACCGAGTGCCAGCGACGCCTCCCCAGGTTGGGGTGTGACAGTCCTACTGGACAAAAAACCGGCGTCCTCTTCAAGCTATAACTCACTTCAATCCAGTGCCCACACACATGCCTTTGAGCTAAATCAGAACATACCAATCCCTTTGTCAATTGAGGACAAAATTAGACTATACAGACCATGAAAATACTCTTTGATCATTAAATTGTTTGAAAAAAAAATCCCACATCACCTACTCAAAACCAAACTCTCCAATCTATGGAAACCAGAAGAGCCGCTCACCCTAATTGACCTAGGACGGGATTTCTTCATCGCAAAATTCAACAAAGAGGAGAGTAGAAGCAAAGTTCTAAGTGAGTGACCATGGTTTGTGGCAGGGCACTTCCTATCAACCCGCAAATGGGAACCAAATTTTGTTCCGGCAACATCTACTCTTGTTATCAAGGCGGTTTGGATCAGACTTTCATAATTACCAACGGATTTTAGGACACGACCATTTTAGAACAAGTAGGCAACATAGTGGGGAAGCTTCTGAAACTTGATACCTGCATTTTCTCGACCCTAAGAGGAAGATAGGCAAGAGTATGCGTCCAGGTTCCTCTAGATATTCCAGTAACAACAGAAGTCATTATTGGTATACACAACCAAGGCTAGTCTACGGAGGGGAAGGGATTCTTTGTACGGGATATGGGATAATTTGTCATACCTTGGAAGCTGCGAATTCTGATCAACTGCCACACAAGAAATACACACCAGCGACACCAACAGTGAAGACAACACAAAGGAACAGATCTCCGAGTGGAGCACAGTTCCTTTCTCAAAACACAGACTCCATACACACAAGGCCACCCAAGTCAACTCCCAGGTAAAGAGGTTCGATGCCTCTTCAGGTAAGTTTCTTGACCCCAAACCATATTCAGGCACAAATTCCAGCAACCGGAATCCAAAACAAAAATGGACCATAGATGCCATGAGGCCCAATGGTTAGTCATCACACACTGCCCAAAATACGGATGCCATGGGGTCCACTGGACAGTCGAAGCACACTGTCAAAAATGGTTTACAGGGGAAGCAAAATTTAGGCCTGGATCACGACGGCCCATCACCTACCCAACCCATAAGCCAAACACACGCTAGCCCAAATAAATGAATCTCTCGGCTAAAAAGGCATTTGGATGCCTTTGTTCCATCGACCAAAGATCCCTCCCTTGGGATTATGTAAGTGTGTAAGGAAAATGGAGAAAGGACGTGTCAAGAACAACGGGAAAGGATGGATCCTACCATTAATTTGGAAATTGCCCCCCCCAAATCGAGTAGTATCTCAGCATCTGATACTTACCCAAATTTAGGTAATTATACCATAACAAAACAATCCCCCTAATAAATACTTTACAGTGGGCCACCCACCCAGCCCAACAACCCAACCACACTCTTTCCCACACTCACACTCAAACAATGAACAAACCCACCCCGTTTTCACCCCTCTCAATAGAGGAAATCTAATGACTGGGGAAAATCGAACTCAACTCCTCATTAGTGAAGTGACACTGAGTGTTAATCCTTCAAGATTGAGCAAAGATCTCAATTGACACAATACAGATTCCAACAATCCCCAAATGGACTATACCCAGGCAACTGATGAGATGCCTTCATTTCCTAGTTTAACCGGAGATCTTCTCCAAAAATCTCCTCTCAATAGAGACTCCAAACAACCCAAATCCTCCACCAAAAAACCACCCTCTCACCATGTCCACCATCCCACTACAACCAAACTTGATGCTGGAGTTATGGATGGAGATGGCCCTACAAGGTCACTCCCAAAACTTGCAAATGATGGTTGGGCCAATATCGATCTCCATCACCATCCAAGGCCCCTGCTACTTGGCACAACTAGCAACCCACCTACTCCACCAGGGTTTGTCCAATTTCGACCATCAGTTATGGCTATCCACCCTCTTCCAAGCCCAGTACATGGGCACACAACAACCCCTATCAATGGAGGAGCTCAAGTCTCTCATGGGCCAACCCTCCCAAACAATGCCCTTCTTCCTATTAATGGACCTGAACACCCCTCTTCCATTACCGGCCTTGATAATATGGCCTCAGGTGAACCAACCCACTCCCCCCACCAGTGAACCATCAAACTCCCCCACCAACAAATCAGACTGCAACCATGGACATGCTAATAAAGGAGAAGAACCAAACCCTAGTCTATCTCAAAAAGTCCAACGCAGATCTAGAAAACATCTTGGAAAATCTAGGAGTCCAAAAATAATAGTACTCCTCATGTAGGAGGCCATGGTGATTGAGTTCAAAGAGATGTTTGGAGAAATGCTTATTGCTCTCTACCCCAGAAAGCTAGTAAGCTGCAAACTTAATCTCCAAGCTTCTTCATCTCCAAGCTTAGGGAACTCGGCAGTTGCAATAAGACTTGTGTTGGGAGGAGTGAAACCAACCTCAGTGGGAAAGAGGAAGGGACTCAAGAGGAAAACCCCATCTCAAAACCAGTTATTGATGAATTTCATAATATGGAATGTGAGAGGAGCCAACATTGCTAAATTCTGCAGACACTGCGCCTCTATGGTGAAGCTGCACAAATCGGTGGTTCTTGTTCTCCTTGAGACAAGTATGGCTGACCATATGCACTTAACTACTGAGCTTCAATTCACAACTCAATTTCAATTCCCTACTGTTGGCCAATAATGAGGAATAGTAGTTATATGAAAGGAAGACCTAGTGAAGCTTGAAGAGGTCTGTACCACACCCCAAGGTGTGCATGTCATGATTAAGATAAGCCCCAACCACCCTAAATGGACTTTCTCTACTATCTATGCTAGCACACACTTATAGGATAGAATTAGTTTATGGCGGTCCCTTGAGGACATGGCCTGTATTTATAAAGGAATATGACTTGTAGGAGGTGACTTCAATGTGTCCTTAAAGCCAGAGAAAAGCATGGAGGGAATAACATTAGTACAAACAGAAGTAACCGCTTTTGGAGTTGTCTGAACCATTGCAAATTAGTTGATTAGGCTTCAAAGGCTCAAAGTATACATGATCCAATAAGAGATACACCAACATGCATGACCTTATACTTGAAAAGCTGGATAGGTGCCTTGCCACTAAGGACTAGATTAAGTCATACCCAGAAGCCTCAGTTACCCACCTTCCCAAGACCCACTCTGACCACTGCCCTCTTCTTTTAAGCATTACTAGGCACTAGCACAGTGATTATAGTAGACCATTTAGTCTAGAGACAATATGGTGTGGCCACCCTGATTTTTCCAACATTGTGCAAAACAGTTTCACCTCTTCTAATGACCTGTTGGGAGATACCAACACTTTTAAGGAAAATTTGACCACTTGGAATAAGGTAGTGTTTGAGAACATCTTCCACAAAAAGAAGCACATCCTAGCTAGACTGAATGGCATTCAGAAAGCTAATGCTTACCCATTCAGCACCTTCCTGCAAAACTTAGAAGCCAATCTCCAAGCTAAATTCTCAGCTATCCTCCAAAATGGGGAAGACTTTTGGAAGCTGAAATCCAGAGTCAGTTGGCTATGTCAAGGTGATGCTAATACCAAATTCTTCCACACTACCACTCTCAATAGAAGAAGGAGGAATATGATCCTTAGTTTAACCAATGAGGTGGGTAATCAAATCACCGAGCCTAAGCTCATCAAGGAGGATACCAGAGATTTTTTAAGAACCTCTTTACCACATCCCACACATCATCCACTCACAAGAGAGGTCACAGTGAGAATACTCCCCTAGTACTTACTGACAACATGAGAGTGTCCCTAGACCAACCACTTAGAATCTCTGAAATCAAAGTAGCCATGAATTCCTTTAAGCCAATAAAGGCACCTGGTCCTGACGGGCTGCACCCTTTCTTCTAGCAAAAATACTGGTCCATCCTATCCATTCATGTCAACCAATTCTGCCACAAAGTCTTTACCACCTCAACCATGCCATCTGAAGTTAACAAGACCCTCAGTGCTTGATCCCTAAATGCCATAATGCTACTTTTCTAAAGAGCTTTAGACATATAGGGTTGTGCAACATAAAGTACAAACTTGTCACAAAAATAATAGTAAACAGGATAAAACCTATCCTTTAGATTATTATTGGGCCATCTCAGGCCAGCTTTCTCTCTAACAGAAAAATTTCTGACAATGCCATAATTGTTTAGGAATACATCACCCATTTTCAAAAGATGAAAGGGAAAACTACAAATATGATCCTCAAAATTAACCTTGAAAAAGCCTTTGACAAACTTGAGTGGTCTTTCATCAGGGACCCCCTCTTTTTCTTTAACTTCCCTCTTAAGCTGACCAACCTGATCCTCTCTTACATATCTACCTCTTCCATATCAATCCTGGTCAATTATATGGATTGTCCACAAAGGGGATATTGTCAACCTCTTCTCTGACAATTGGACCCCAAATCTGCATCCCCTCAATAAAATCCTCTAGGGGCCTTGGCAGAACCACAACCTGACCATCAAGACAAACACTATCCTCGGCAATGGGGAATGGAATTTTGATGCCATCCACTACCCCATTCCCATGGACATCAAACGTGTGATCTGATCTACATTCATTCCCCTATCCACCAACTCTAAAGATCAACTCATCTGTAACCTCACCAGTAATGGTCTTTTCAGTTCAAAATCATCCTACAACCTGATTAGTTCTGAAACCAACACCAATTCTAGTCATGATGATACCTTTAGTTGGATCTGGAAGCTAAGTGCTCCTAATAAGATTAAATTCGTCACCTGGATGATGCAACATAATAGACTCCCCACTGCCATGCACTTAAAAAACATATGATTAAATGTTAACCCACTATGTCATTCCTGCTCCTCTGCTGTGGAAGATATCAACCACGTCTTCTTTGAATGCACCAAAGCTAAGGCATTCTGGCACTCCCTAACTATGGAGTGTACCGATGAATCCTCCCACCCACGCCTTCAATTCTCAATGACCCACTAGGAGGATATTTGGCACAAAGTCAAGAGCATGCAGTTCAACAATGCTATCACCTGGAAATCACTCCTACCCTTCTGTTTTTGGGGCCTATGGCTCACTAGGAACAACAACATTTTTGAGAACAAAAAGAACATTGTTCCAGTCAAACAAACCATTGCTAGAGCCACAAAATACTACCATGTTGCAGTGCAACATAAGGAAAGGGCTGAAAAAACTAAAATCCATATCAAATGGAGGCTACTCCCTGCTGGCACATACAAACTCAACATTGATGGGGCAGCATGTCCAATATCAAGAGTAGGTGGAATTGAGGGAGTAATTAGGAATAACATGTGTGACTGGGTTATGGGCTACATGAGAGACTTACCCCATACCATATCCCTAGAGGCTGAAATTCAAGCCCTATGGCAAGGGCTCACACTAGCACTACAACACAAGCTCACACCACTTCAAATCTTCTCTAACTCAAAACAGGTTATCAGAATGATAAAGGAGGGAAATATGCAATTGAACTCCATTATTTTTTAATACAGGTCCTTGATGGAGCAGTTGGGGAATCCAGCACTGGATCATGATTTCAGGGAAAAAAACTAGGTGGCGGACCTCCTCACAAAGGAAGGAGAACGGACAAAGGCTTTTGATAGGACAACAATTTTGACAGTTCATCCGGTATTTGTAAATAAGGCACTGTGGGTAGACATCCTAGGAACTGTATTTGTACGTAATGTAAAGGTAAACCCTTTTGTAAGACAAGACAATGTTAACGAAATAATAGGGAGCCATAGCTCCCAAACAATGATGTAACTAGTTTTGGTATTTATATATTATTATTTAGTTCACCGAAAAAACGTGGGTGGGAAAATTCTTTTTAAGAAGTCCACAAAGAAAAGTATAACCACAAGTTTATTTGAAATACACAAGTCATATGCATTTAATAATTTGATGTAACCTTTATCCTGAGTTGACAGTGATATTGCACCCAATCCTTGTGCTGCAGTTCACTGCGAAAAAACGTGGGTCGACAGTGATACTACAGGTTTCTAAACGGGGCGGATGCTATAAATGGAACACTTTGGTGTCATTAATATTTTCGTTTTTTACTCCAATAAAAAAGGTCTTTGAAAAAATAGTTTTCATCAAATTTTGGGAAGTGCTTCTGTTAATTTCTAGATTTTTTTATATAGTGATCATAAAAAATTATTACAAAAATATGACAATTGGCCGAATTTTTTTTTGTGGTAATTATTAGGAATTACCATAATATATGGTAAGCGCCAGAATTTTTATATGGTGATCACCAGAATTTATAAAAATATTGCAATTGCTAAAAAATTTCATATGGTGATCACCATATAATATGGCAATTGTCCGAATTTTTCATAAAGAAAAATTTCGGTAGCGTGTCTCAAAATTCTGACAGGAGGGCTAATTTACCAAAACAAATTCAACGGGATCAAAATATAAATGGTGATTCTTAAAAAGTCCATATAACGTAATTTTTCTAAACAATGGTGCCCTAAATAAAATTAAAATTCACTTTAGACATAACAAAAAAAAGTAGCTCCTCCCTTAACCAGAGGTCTCGAGTTCGAGTCCTGAGTATGGAAAAATCCTTGGTAGGGAGCGTTACCCCCCGAATGGGGCCTTACCCGACGTGAATCCGGATATAGTCGGGCTCCAACGTGGATACCGAATACCGGATGGGAAACCAAAAAAAAAGTAAATTTTACCGCAGAAAGAAGGATGAAGAAATTGATAAAACTATATTGTTTCTCCTTACAGGATTACAAATGAGTACGAAAGGTGTTCCCTTACGCAATTGAGACGTAAAATACTTGTCTAAAAAATTTCAATTTAATTTACGGTGACATGTACATACTAACGGAGAACCATTTTTAAATTCTAGGGAAAGATTTTAACGTTCGAGTATGATAGTTATATGTTTCCAATTCTTCACCACCTCCTTTTATTTCTCCTCTTCTGAAATAGTTATACAAGAATATTATTAATATTAAGAGAAATAGCAAGTTTTATGAGACATGTTAAAATATTCTTTTTCGCGTGTAATATGAAATTCAATTTATAGCAATATATTGATTAAAAATGGAAAGCTAGCAAGGACAGGATTAAATTGCTAAAAAAAGTGATTCCATTAAAAAATTTAGTTATTGATTCCATCAAAAACTTAATTATGTTTTTGCTCCTTTTTTCCGATGCACTTTAAAAGAGTGATATTATCTTCTTGAGCCGAAAGTCTTTCGGAAACAACCTCTTTATCCTTTCGGAATAGGGGTAAGGTCTCCGTACATACTACTCTCCCATACCTCACTAATAGAATTTTATTGGATCGTTGTTATTGTTTTTGTTGATGTTGTACTTTAAAAGAGTGATATACTTTTTGCAAGCTCAACAGAAAAGGGTGCATTAGTTCCATTTCAGAATAATTTTGAAGAGCGGTTATAAACGCCCGCAAAGTTCAAGTGAGTACCTGAAAATTCAGCCAAAATTCAAGGTGATATTATATATTACCCACGCACGCAAGATATATTGAGAGAAAAAATTCTCTCTCCATGACTCTTCCATTCTAATCGACTACACTGTGGACGCTATTATATTGTATAATTATGTAAAGAAGGGATCCTCAATTATAAAGGTACATATTTTACTCCAAAAGGGATTTGTCAAATATGAAAAAGATCTATATTTTTCTTACAGAAAAATTAAAAACAATTATGATAAATATTTTATCCTTCCTTCAAATAATAGGTAAATCCAATATAAAAAGAAAATCAGGGCAAACCCTACCAATTCTGCCTAATTTGGCCTAAATTTTTTTGACAAAGCTACCTTCTTCACATGATCTTCATCACTGCTACAACTTGGTCCAAACCCGCCTTAAAGCTATCTTCAACCGCACTGAACCATTGACGCTTTAATATCACTTGTTGGGATCAAAATAACAAGGCATCATACGGAAGCTAACAAAACAAACTTTCAACATGATAGACCAGGCAACAAAGAGAATTATATTAAAAGATAACATTATAATATGGTTTGGTCAATTGACCTATGTGTTAGCATAAACTTTAATTCATACCAGGATCTTGAACATGCTAATCTTATATATAATCGTTATAGAAAACATAGTTGAAGTGGAAGTTATTATCGTGAAGCGGAAACGTTAATCGGTAAATTGGTTTCTCGCCCCTTGACCTAAATTTATGTTACCGCCGCCTTTAGTGATGGAAGAGAGAAATAAAAATGCAGTAACCCTAATGTGTGGGTAGGTGATCAATTTATAGAGGTTCTCACTTAATCCAGTACGTCCATCAAGTAACCGGATCAGACGGATGAGATTTGCTCATTAATTAAATATTAATTATGGGCCTTAAACTTATTGGGCCACCAATAAATGTAAGAAAATCTTATACTATGTTCATATGGGAGGAGAAGAACATCTACTATATAAAAGAGACTACAAAAATATTGGGAGAAAAATTCTCCCTCTAAACATGATTCTTCAACTCTAAAGGATTACATTGTGGATGTTATTGTATTGTCTTGTATTGTTATGTGAAGGAGGAATCCTTAATTTATAGAGATGTCCAATAAAGAGATCTATAAAATATGAAAGAGATCTACATTTCTTTTTTATGAAAAGTAAAATCAATTATGATAAATATCTTACCCTTCCTTCAACTAATCGATAAATCGGAAAAGGGCTAAAAAAATCCGTAGTATCACAAATAGTTTATTATCGAGCTCCATCCACCTATTTGTCTGAAAATACATTCAACATTATCTTCGGGCTTGATATTACCCCCGCGACTAACAGAGCCATCTGTGGTCCCCCCCCCCCACTTAATGCGTTGTCACAATTTCATTGTGCCACGTGGCCAAATGGCCCAGGTCACTTGCAACCCGCCCCAATTATCCACCCGCCCCATTTTCGGATCAACCCATGGTAAAACAAATATATTTTCCTACCCAATTCATTTTAACCCCATTTCTTCATCAAATTAGGGCAGTTCCCATTTTTCTTCCTTCTCAAAATTGATTCCTCCTTCCAGGTCGTAATTGTTTTGTTCCATTCCTCTTCTAAACTTGCTTTTAATTATAAAAGCTATTATTTTTTGAAAAATACAAGCCCACCATGTTTGAAAATTCAATTGCTTCTGATTCGTCTCATCGATGTGGTTGCGGATTGATTGCTAATCATTTTGTGGCTAAGACTCCTACAAATGTTGGACGTAGATTCTACAAATGCCCTTCATTTTGATGAAAAATCGTCATGTAGTCTTTGGGAATGTCACAATCGAAATATTCCACCACATGTAACAATGGTGATAAACAACTTGAATAACTCATTGAAATGTGTAGAAGTAAAAAGGAATTATTTGAAGAAGATGGTGGCTGACTTTTTCTCAAAAATAGGTGAAACTGAAGAACATTGTGGCAGAAATGGAGGGCATTAACTCAACCAATTTAGTGGCAGTGTCTATGATGGAAGATAAATTACGAAGGATGAAGCTTTTTGTTGTTATTTCGTGGGCTGTCTTTATTCTGATTTTAGTGGCTAGGAGTTAGTGATGTTTGGTTAATTTTGTTGTCAAGAGCAATGTAATGGTCCTTTTGGTTCTTTGATGATCATGTTTGTTTCAGTTTCATGTGTTTTCATTGAATTTAAGTTATTTTGTTCAAGTTAAAATGTACTTAAAATGTTCTTACAAGGAAATTTGTGATGACCCGGCCAGTCGTCTCATGAGTTGCCGCTCCGTTTCCCCCATTTCAGCTTCTTTATGCTTCGTTATCCGTGTCTTGTGGTATCAGGTTGGTCAGATCGAATCCGGAGTGGTTTTGGTAAGGTTTGAGACACTTAGTCTCTTTTAATGAATTTTAAGTTAGAAAAGTCAACCGGATGTTGACTTATATGTTAGAGGGCTTGGATATAAGTTTCGATGGTTCGGTTAGCTTCGAGAGGTGATTCATGACTTAGGAGTGTGATCAGAATGGGTTTTGGAGGTTCGGAGTAGAATTAGGCTTGAATTGACGAAGTTGTTATTTTGGCAATTTTCGGTTGATAGGTGAGATTTTGATATAGGGGTTGGAATGGAATTTCAAGAGTTGCAGTAGCTTTGCTGTGTCATTTGAGATGTGTGTGCAAAATTTCAGGTCATTCGGACATGGTTTGGTCGGGTTTTTGATCAAAAGTGTATTTCGGAAGATTTTGGAAACTTAGGCTTGAATCCGATGTGTTTTGAGTGATTTGATGTTGTTTGAGGTGTTTTGATAATTGGAACAAGTTTGAATAAGGTTTTAGGAGGTGTTTGTGCCTTTGGTTGAGGTTCCTGGGGCCTCGGTGAGTTTCAGGTGGTCATTCGGATCATTTTGGAGCTGGAAAGATAGAAGAAATTGCAAATTCAGGTGTTGCAAAAAATTGCCCTTCGCGATCGCGTAGGGTGTCACGCGATAGCGTAGAAGGATTTGAGGAGGGCGTTCAGTTGTTCTTTGCGTTCGCGAATGAAGGCTTGTGATCGCATAGAATGGGAGAGTTGTTCATTTCGAACGCGGGTAGGTAGTCGCGTTCACATAGAGTTAATTGGATCCGGGTCTTGGCTGGATTTTTGTGCACTGCGAACGCGGAGATATGTCCGCGATTGCGTAGTGTTAATTTGTCTGGGCATCACGGTGGTGTGGGCCTTATCGCGTTCGCATAGAGTAATTTTAGTAGCTGAAGAATTTGTTCTTTGCGATCGCGAGGGATGTTCCGCGATCGCGATGAAGGAAATATATGCCTGGGCAGAAATGTTTTAAACTCGTCTTGTCCGTGAGAATTGGGTTTATTTCCTTCATAGTTGGCCAATTTGGAAGATTTTTGAAGGAGATTGAAGAGGGATTCAAGGGGAATCATTGGGAGGTAAGATTCTTGGACTAAAAACTCGATTATTATGTGAATTCCACCTAGAAAATCATGAAATCTAAGCCTAAAATTGAAGAGTTAGGGCTTGAGAAATTGGACTTTTGATTTGGGATTTGAAGGACCATTTGGGGTCGGATTTGAGAACTCTTGATATGTATGAACTCGTGGGGAGATAAGGAATCTAATGATGTGAAAATTTCTGAGTTTCGAGAAGTGGGCCCGGGGGTTGGGTTTTGGTAATTTCGGGATTTGTGTAGTATTTTAATTGTTTTCGCTTGGGCTTTGTTCCCTTAGCATATTTTGACGTCCTCGTTATGATTTTGGATAGATTCGACGCGCGTGGAGCTCGATTCGAGGGGCAAAGGCATCGCGAGCTAGAGATTTAGCCGGTTCGAGATGAGTAATGATTGTAAATGATGTTCTGAGGGTTCGAAACCCCGAATTGCACATCGTAGTGCTATATTGAGGTGACACACACGCTAGATGATGAGCGTGAGGTCGTGCATTATTGGGAATTGTGACTTAGGCCATCCCGATTGACTATTTTACCGCGTATTTGACTGAAATCTATTTGCTATCAACATTATTTGGGCTAAATGCCATATATGGGGCCTCGTACCAACTATTTGAACCCTTCGGGGATTTATATTGATATTTCCTCACTGTCTTGACTTTATACTTGAACTCAGTCATGTTATTTTTCACTGTTTTCAAAACTCAGCCATGTTTACTCTGCTTTAACACTTGAAATGATATTTTAAATAATATTTTGGCCGTAGCGTTATGTTTTACTGTTGCCCGAGTGGCTTATGTGATTTTTGACTGAATAAGGCCGAGGGCCTGTATTGTGAGGATACTTTTGGGTCGGGCTGCACGCTGCAGCAGTGAGATACTGATTATGATAATGAGGCCGAGGGCCTGAGATTGTGCGCCACGAGGTGGCTTAATATTGATATGAGGCCAAGAGCCTGTTTATGATGACACGAGATGGCTTAAAATTGCGCTTGGGCCATAAGGGGCCCCTCTCGGAGTCTGTACACCAGCAGTGAGCGCGGGTATCCATTGTGATGTGAGATATAGCCCGAGGGGCTGGTATTGTTCTACGTGATTGCCCGAGGGGCTGGTATTGTTCTGAGATATTGCCCGAGGGGCGGATTTGTTGACATTGTGCCTGATGAGCGAACCTTATATGCTTATCTTTCTTAATTGCCTGTCATTTACTCGTTTAATTGTGTATTTGTGCCCGAGGGGCAGATTTCTGTGCTTATCTGCACTAGTTATTTTACATTCATTTGCGTAACTGTTGAAAAAGTCATTTTCAAAGAAGTTTAAACTGAGCTAAGATGTTTTAAGGATTTTTACAGCTTCGTTGCTTTCTTACTGGTTTTTGAACTGCTACTATACAGCATGTTGATGCACTTTTCGTGATTTCTTACCATTCAGACTTTAGTTATGATTATTACTCACTAAGTTGGAGTACTCACTTTACTCCCTGCATCTTGTGTGCAGATTCAGGTATTTCTAAACCCGGTAGCGGGTATTGGTTGATCAGAGGTAGAGTCATCAGAGTTTAGCAAGGTAGCTGCCGGCGTCCGCAACACTGCTTTTCTCCCTCTTTATTCCATTTATCTATACTCAGTACATTTCAGACTTTTCAGTTGTAGTTAAAACCTAGTAGACGCTCGTGACTTGTGACACCTCGATGTCGGGCTGTATTTATTTCCG
Source organism: Nicotiana sylvestris (assembly GCF_000393655.2). Taxonomy (NCBI): domain Eukaryota; kingdom Viridiplantae; phylum Streptophyta; class Magnoliopsida; order Solanales; family Solanaceae; genus Nicotiana; species Nicotiana sylvestris. The sequence continues at coordinate 88,113,757 of NC_091067.1, forward strand.
CAGTTTTCATTTAAACTCACATTATGCATTATCTAGTTAATTGAAAAGGCATTAAATTAACTTATTAAAATTATTGAATTGAATTTGGGAATTGTGTCGGCTGGCTTTGTCTTCATGAGAGGTGCCATCACGACCGGGTCCGGTTTGGGGTCGTGACAAAATTGCCCATCTATTAATAGTATCATTTATCCTAACAAGAAAAATGACAATAAAGTTGGAACAAAAGAAGGCTCAACTATGAGCTTAATTAAAGATGCAAACATACATTGTTGCTGGAATATTTACTTAACAAATATAGCTATTAGACAAATAAATATGCGAGCCAAAAACTTACACCAATGTCACAATATTTACTTATCTATTAACATAGAAATGAGTTACTTGTCTATTACAATCATCACAAAAATAAATTATCAATTACAGTCATCCCAAATAACTTGTTACTTTACTTTCCCTTTCTAGTTTGAAGGTTTCGAATTTTTCTCTCCTTCACACCTAGTAATAGAGTTCTGGTCATTTCTTGTTTTCCTTTCCAAGTAGTCCCTGTTGGGGAATATGGTAGATTTGTTGGTTGCGAGCTATCAGTGTGATCTTCTGTGAAGTGTATTTTCCTTGTCCCAATATTTTGCTGTTTATTCTTCACTTAAAGCTGTGTCATAATCTCATAAACAACTTTAGGCCTCAATACTGGGTCAGGTTCAGTCCCAAAGTCTAAATCAATTAGTCTTCTTGGAGTGTACTTGGTTCTTTTTTGACTTGGTTGTTGAGAAACATCACAGGCTTGCTGAGTGGGAAGCTGACTGGACTAAGTTGCTTACTGACTGGCCTAAGAAACATCACATTGTTGTTGAGTTTCTTACTGACTGGACTAAGTAGTCACAGTGCATTGCTGAGTTGCCTGTTGACTATACTGAGTAGTCTGCGTGTATTGTTGAGTTGTCTGCTAACTGGATTGAGTAGTTTGAGTGGACTGCTAAGTTCTTGACTGAGCTATAAACTCAGGATTAGTTATAATAACAAACTCAGATGGTTCACTGGGTTCCTTCCTTGGCTGAGGTATCCCTTGTAGCTGCATAAGGTTAAATTAACTGGTCGGTGTCTTTAAACAAGCATAAATAATAAAATAACTACTGTTCGATGTCTTTACCTTCATTGAACATTTTCTTTGATTGTGATTTTGTTTTCCACAGTTACTACAATGCATTTTAAGGCCTTTCCTAGAAGCTACCCATGTGCCTTGCCTATTAATAGCCTCATCTTTTTCTCTTTTCCTTTTGACTTTTGGTCTACCCACCATCTTTACTAAGGATGGTGGATCCATGGCAATATGTGGCTCCACCTTCCAAATTTTCTCACCCCTAATAGGTTGGAGCTTATGTTGATACACCAACTGGAATGCCTCTTTTGAATACCGCCAGTGAATTCCTGTCTTTGGATCAAGCTTCTTGTAATTGAAGGCCCTGATAGCATGAGGATATGAAATGCCAAACAAGTCCCATATCCTACATGTGCACTTCTGCAGCTCAAGAATAACATTGTGTATGTATGCACCTTGTGATACTTCATAACCCCTCTCTACATTGAAAAATGAGGTACAATCTTGTGCCATCTCTCTATAATTATTATAGAGCTCCATTGCATTCGGACTGTAGTCATCTTTCCAGCTACGTACTTCATTTCCATGGTCCTTTAACAAAGTCATTATCTTCATATAACAAATAGTAACATTAAAACAATCACATTAAAAACAAATTGTTTTTTTAAAAAAAATGGAAGGAAACAATATAATAAAACAATCTACTGTTAATTAACTTCACCTTCACTCTGATAGTTTCAAGCATCTTCACAATGGGCTATTGTCTGGCTGCAAGAATCCATGAGTTGAAAGACTCTGTGAAGTTATTATCCACCATTGAGTTCTTGCATTGAGTGTCTAAATATGCTCTATACCAGCTAGAGGGTGGATACTTCAACAAGTCTTTCACACAATCCTCAGATACTTCACCTAATTGCCTCAACATATCCTTAAATTCTTCTTCATATGTGCTCCAAGTAGACTACCAAAATATCTTTTTCATCTCATCACTATGCCACATTTTACACTTATTTACTTCAATGTGTCTCACACATAATCTATGATGAGTTTCTGTACATACTTTCCTAACAACATCCAAGAGTCCTTGCATGTCAAATAATTCTGGATAAGTGTAGTTGTCACTATAAGGAAAAAACTAATTTAAAAGAAAAAATTTAAAATACCTTCTGCATATCTGACATGAAGGTTACTCCTTCACCTCATTTCAAATCTAAAGAACTCTTCATGTTCTCCATAAACCAGTGCCAAGTCCTATTGTTTTCCATGTCTACCACAACCCAAGCTAATGGATAAAAATGTTTAGCAGAATCTTGAGCCACAACCACCAACAACATACCTTGGCATTTTCCTTTTAAAAAGGTACCATCAAGTCCTATAAAAGGCCTCAAACCTGCTTTGAAGCCATTCTAGAGGGCTTGAAGGCACACATACATCCTCAAGAATCTCCTTTTACCTTCTTCCACAACATCCTTGGATATCTGGATAACTACATCAGAACCAGGATTGGTCTCCCTCAATTCTTGGGCTTATGCCTCCAACTTGTTGTACTTATCTAAGTAGCTACCTTTTAGTTTCTCTAACACTATTCCTTTTCACTCTCTTTAACTTTGACTGACTCACATTTAGCTTAAATCTCTCCTCCAGGCCACTCTTCATTTCTTTTATCTTGTACTTGGGATTATTTTAAACCTTTCTATTAAAATAATGAGCTAAGGTAGCAGGAGTAGCTCTTCTGTTCTCAAATGCTTCCCCACATTCATGTTTAGCATGTAAAGTCTTTATCTTGCACCTTTGGTTATATCCATCCTTAGAGATAAGACATTTAAAGGGACAATCAACAACACACTTATATCTAAGTCTTTTTCCGTCACTCTTAACTACCTCTAAAGCCTTCTTATTTGCAACATAATAAAAACCAACAACTTCTTTTGCTTCAGCAAGATTCGTAAATGTCATACCATTCACCAAGATTTTATACCTATCAAGTTGGTCTGTTACCTCAAGTTTTCTTTGCTTCTTAAATATCCCCAATACAACATCACTATCATAATTACTTTGCATAGGTTCATTATCTATACCCTCTTCCTCACCGTCACAATCAGTCCCAATAGTTATATTTTCACAATTGGTATCAGTACATTGAGTTATATTGGGAACAACAACAGTATCATCAAGGAGGTCAATAGCAAATAAATTAATAACTCTAAAAGTTTAATTAATGAGTGACTGAAACTTTCTAATTCCTTTATCTCCATCCAACAAATAATATCTACCACATGGAGCAGTAAAAATCAGTTGATGTACCTCAACACACCCTAGTACATCAGTGTATTCATTACACAAATCAATGTAGGACAAATGATCTACTTCATAATCTCTCAGTAGGTGCACATCTTTTTTACAATAAGATAAAATGAGTTCCAGTTCCCAATCACCACCATGATTAAAATACAAATCTGCTTTGTCGACCATTCTTCTAACATATCCACATGCAATAAAAAAATTACAAAAAAGAGGCCCACATCAATTATGAATAAAATAAAAAAGATATCAAGCAATAAAAAAACGTAAAAGAACCACAGTTATGTCGACTAACACCCACCCCAACAACATATACAAAAATTAAAAAAATCCTAACTTTTCATTTTGGACAAAGACGATTGGGACCACTCCAAACAAAAATTTAAAACAAATGCATAAAGGATACTATAATAATATTATATGACCTATTAAACAAAAAGAAAGAGACAACATTTACCGAACCCCAAATATTCCCAAACCCTAAAAAATAACCCAATCAATAAATACTTACTTTTATCAATGAGTAGTCAGTTAGATTAGATTAGAAATGAAAGATTCTTCAGTTTTAGTCCACCAAATCGAAGTAGATAGCAATCCTAATTAAACCCTAATGCACTATTATTGAGTAGGTGAAGGAGACGGGGTTTGATGAAGAAGTGGGGTTAAAATAAATTGTGTAGGTGAAATATGTTTGTTTTACCATGGGTTGTACTGAAAAATGGGGCGGGAGGATATTTGGGGCGGGTTGTAAGTGACTTGGGGCCATATAGCCACGTTGTGATGACCTTTCGTTTTGAAAGTAAATTCTGTATTTCGAGGTCTTAAAAACCTCTTTTTATCTCATATCGATTTGCGTGCGCAGTTCGAGCGCGCTTCCGGAAAGCTTTATGTGAAATCTAATAAAATAAGGAAATTGGCTTTTAAAATTGATTAAAGTTGACTTTGGTCAATATTCTTGGTAAACGAATCCATACCCGTGATCCGACGGTCTCGTAGGATCCGTAGTAAAATATGGGACTTGGGCGTATGCCTGGAATCGAGTTCCGAGGTCCCAAGCCCGAGAAATAAATTTTTGAAAAAAATTATTTACTGAAATTATAAAAGTTTTTGGAAATGTAAAGATGTTTGAAATTGATGGTATCGAGTCCGTATTTTAGTTCTAAATCCCGGTACATGTCTTATATAATAAATTGGTTGAATTTATAAAATTTGGGAAAGATCAGAATTGATTTGGTATAAATCGGGCGTACAGTTGAGAAAATAGAAGTTTTGATGTTCTTGAGTGATTTCATGAATTTGAGGTTTAATTCATAGTTGTTGGTGTTATTTTGAGGATTTGATCATATGAGCAAGTCCGTATGATATTTTTGGACTTGCATGCATGTTTGGTTTTGAGCCACGAGAGCTCCGGTGAGTTTTGGATAGGCCACAAAGTGAATTTAGACTTAGAAAATAACTGTTGCAGGTTCAGAGAAGTTGCAGGTCTCTGAAATGAGCTTTGCGGTCTGCGATGAATCTTCACGACCGCAGTGGGGTCTTCGCTATCAACGGTGAGCAAGGCTATGCCTTCGTGGCCGCGCTCGATATTTCGCGGTCCGCAGTGGATGATGATAGGCTATAATTACGTATTTTAGTCGATTATTACACTCTAATTTACTGCACTTTAGTTGAGTTTGCGCTTTAATCGCTAGTGTTTTGCATTAATTGTGTGGTTTATGCCTTGTAGGTGTGATTCCGAGCTATATAGATGTTATGTAATGAATTTAAGTGGTTTGGAGCTTTGAAGTCTGAGTAATAGCTCAAGGAATTAAGCCGGGATCGCGTTCGGGGATCAACGGATGATAAAACAACAAAACAAAAACTCGAAGAGGCATATTGCGCACTGTCTAGTAAAATAGACATAACTTTTACTCAAAACTCCATTTGAGCTCCACAATATAAAGTTGGAAAGATAACTCAAAGGACTACAACTTTCGTGTTTTACGTTTTTCCAAATTCCAAACATAACAGGGTAAAAAACCGCGACAGCGGCAGAACCGCGGTCGCGGACAACTGAAGAATCTGAGAGGGTGTTTGGCCGCGGTTCCGGCGCGACCGCGGTGGAACCGCGGCAGGATGCGTAAATTTTAGGGAACAAAGTGCAAAACACGGGATTTTAAGCCCTAAACCCTATATTAAACCAAGGAAGCCGGCCAAGAATTGGAGGGGACATATTTTTGACATAGATTTGACCTAAGGAGGCAGAGACACAATATGAGCAAGGCTTGGGAATTCTTCTACAAGTTTTTTCCTTCCTCTTCCTATTTTTCATTGTTAGTTATGACTTTTAGTATTGTAGTTTTACATACTATTATGAATAGCTAATTTGTTATCTAGAGTTTTGATAGAACCTTTTGTAGGATAAATTCTTGTTATGTTTTTATATAATTGAGCCGTAGTATAATCTCTATTTGTTCAACTACGTTCTTATTGTAGTTAATTGAAGAGCTCTCAATTAGCTGTGCCTATTTAGTGTGCATAACTCGGGAGAGAGTGCATATTTAGGTAATTGTTGAACAACACCACTCCCAGAGTATATGAGGGATCAATAACCGAGGGTTTAAAGGCGGGATTAGGGATAACGAAGCCTTGGGTGCGATCTGAAGTGAGCTGTATCAAAAGCCAGCTAGCGTAGCTCGGGAGAGTGCGTCTAGTAAATTGTCGTGATTACTCGGGAGAGATTTACGGTAATAAGAGTGCTCATGATCGGTAGAGAATACTTAGGCGAAATTATAGAAGACATAGCGGGAAGGATTCCGACAATTGGGGAAATCATAACTCTAGACCTCCTTAATCTTGTCTCTAACTCTTAGTATCTTTAGTTGTTAATTTATTATTTTAATTTGTTAATCAATTAGTTAACACAAGAATCTAAATATCTATAAGTTAGGAACTGTTCAAGCTTGTTTTCTTGGTGATAGTGAATAGCTGTAGCTAAGCCTTAGTTCTCTGTGGGATTCGACTCCGGACTTGTAAACCGGATTATATTTGCAACGATCACATTGTCCTTTTTATAAGGCATAGTTGGGCGTGATCAAATTTTGGCCCCTTTTTCCGGGGAACTAACGGTGTAGCTGTAGGTGTACATATTGCTAGGTTTAAAGTTTGAACTTTTATTTTTATTTTTTTTGTATTTGATATTTTTTTTTTGTTTTACTTGTTGATTTTAAAAAAAAACATGGCATCATGGAATTATGAAAGTTTTGATGTTGGTAATTCTACTTTTAATCCTCCTTATGCATATTGTGATGAAAATCACCCTTGGCAAAATTATCAAAGTATTCCCGAGAGCGAGTTATGTGCACCAACTCAATCTTATGTGTGGAATATGTGTGATATGTGTGGTGGTCAAGATGGTCACTTTCATGGTTGTGCTTATATTTCTTATCTTCCCCAACCCCTTATTATGATGATTCTATGTTTTCTTGCGAGGATAATAGGAACAAAGAACCTCGGGAAGCTGACCTAAAGAAGATCGAAAATATGTTAAAGTGTCTTATAGAACAACAAAGTAAAATACTACTGCAGATAGAAAGGCAAGATGAAACTATTTACAACTTAGAGGCTCAAGTGAGTCAATTAGTTGAAGCTTTTAATGCTCAATATGTCAATATTATGGATAGTAGCCAGGAGCAGTTTGCATTAGAGACGGAAATTGAGGTGCCAATGGAGGGGTCCAAAGTAGAACCCCAATACTCTAACCATCTAGAATTTGAGGATGCCGATGTTGAAGAAATAATAATAGAGTCAACCAGGGACGTTGAAGATACAAATTTAGTTGACTCTAGTGTTTTGGGTGTTTAGGAGGTCAAAAATCTTGAAGTTCATGAATTGGAACATGTTGGACCTCATTCCAAACACTTCTCTACATTATGTTCGGACGGTGAAATGGGAATGGATCTTTACGAGCATAAAAAGGAGTCCAAGGAAGAGGTAGATGGGCCTTATATTTTGAAATTCTCAAGGCCGTCTAGGCAAGGTGACACTCCTCGGTCGAGAGCCAAAAATGTATAAGACTCTATCTAATTTTTGGCTCGCAAGAATTTGTACCGCCCCAAGAGCATAATCATAAGCTTGAAGCAAAACTTGGGGTGCGATTCATAAGTTCAAAGTGGAGGCAGAAAGTGATTCACGTCGTGCCGCGACGTTAAATCAAGCGATTGTTGGGAGGCAACCCAGCTTTACTGCTTTCTTTTATTTTTTGTATTAATTTTTTTTAATTGTATTATTTTTGTAGTGTCAATTTTTTATTTTCTAGGAGCATGGAAAGCAAAGGTATTGGAAGGATACAATAACAAACCAAATGGTTGGAACTAAGTGTGAGGTACCCGCACGAAGGACCAAGCTTGGGAGAAGTCTGAGTATCCCATGAGCTGTTAGTGCTTCGGCCTTTGGCCTACCAGGGAGTCTCTTTTACCCTTTTTATTAGTTATGGTGTGCATTGGGGACAATGCACAATTTTAAGTGTGGGGTGAGGAGATTGTCTGGGGGACTTTCTATGCTATTTTAGTTGTGTTAGTTTAATTGAACATTTTTTTAATAGAAAAGATTGGACTTTTCCCGACGATGGATCTATTAGACAATTTTCTTGAGGGATTTAAGTCTAAAGAAAAAGTACAAAAAGATTTTCTTTTGTTAGGTAGTGTAATAGTTACCCCTTGGTTTTTCTTTAAACCACGGTTCTTTTCCAAGGGTTTTGTTTGAACCGGGTGTAGTTAGTTATTTTTTTAGGAGTAAGAGCCAGTGTGAGATGAATTGAATTGAAGCAATATCTCTTGACTATGTTATGCCTTGAGAATAGTGAGTACGTTGGTTGTGACGCTTAGACTCAGTTTTTGACTCTTGTAAAAGTATCTTAAATTGTATGATCTTAACTTTGCTTAACTGCTTTGACTAGAGTGTCTTGATGCTCCAATCTTGAGTGAGTCAGTCATATGCCATGCGTGCGTGAGGGTTGTTATATTCTGTGCATTACATTTGATGCCTAGAACTTGCCCTGTGTGTTTGCGAAGCGAAATAGTAGTTTTATTCAGTCTAGGAAGTGATATAGGCATTTCTTTGTTGAGCCAGATATGTATACTTTACCCGCCTAATTGTTATGTATCGTAGTTAACCCCTTTGAGCCTGTAATCCTGTTTTTTTTGGCAACCACATTACAAGTCTTACCCATTTGTTTGAATTAACCATCTATTTGAACCATTATAACCTCTCATGAGCACTTGAATTGTTTATGAACTTTGTAAAAGTTAAAGTGTGGGGTAGTTGGTTTGGCTTTTGAGTGGAACTAATGAAATAAGGAGAAAGAGTGCATTGATTTGAAAAGCAAGAGCCACTTGAATTGAAAAGAAAAGAATGAAAAAAATAATAATATAGTTGTATTTTTGTGAAAAAAAAATTATTCTTTGATAGTGGTGACTCTTGATATAATTGTGCTTAAATAATTTGGGAGTTGATGTATATTGATGTGAAGGTGGAGTTTGGCTTGACATAAGTATGGGGTTTGAATGTTAAAGTATATGTATTAAAGTGCTTAGGGAGGTGTAGTCACTCTTATATCTAAATGTATCCTACCCGTCCCGTAGCCTACATTACAACCAAATAAAGTCCTAATTGATCCTAGATTGAATGAGCTCCATTAGTAGAGTAGTACACTACGGGCAAGCTTATGGTGCATCTTTTGTGGCATATGAATGTTATTTCTGAGAGTGAGTGAATTCTTTCTATCTTGAGTTCCTAAGTGTTCTTAAATTTTATTGTGTGGAACTACTCTCTTTTGTTGTGTGAGGGCACTTGATTCATGAAGGAAAGGTAATGTCAGTGACCTCTATGTTAGAGTAAGTAGGTGAATTGTGAATAATGCGTGGTACTTATGAGTCAAATCTTGAGGTGAAGATGTTACGCTTTTGTGCTTAGTCTATTTTAAATACTCTTGGTGTGATGAGTTAGGAGAATTGTTTAAAAAGGTCGTGTCTATAAAAAAAGTGTAGTTTGATTGCTCGAGGACGAGTAATGGTTTAAGTGTGGGGTGTTGATGATAGACTATAATTACGTATTTTAGTCGATTATTACACTCTAATTTACTGCACTTTAGTTGAGTTTGCGCTTTAACCGCTAGTGTTTTGCACTAATTGTGTGTTTTATGCCTTGTAGGTGTGATTCCGAGCTATATTTATGTTATGTAATGAATTTAAGTGGTTTGGAGCTTTGAAGTCTGAGTAATAGCTCAAGTAATTAAGCCGGGATCGCGTTCGGGGATCAACGGATGATAAAACAACAAAACGAAAACTCGAAGAGGCATATTGCGCACTGTCTAGTAAAATAGACATAACTTTTTACTCAGAACTCCATTTGAGCATCACAATATATGGTTGGAAATCTAACTCAAAGGGATACTTATATGTTTTACGTTTTTCCAAATTCCAAAAAAAAAACAGGGTCAAAACCGCGACCACGGCAGAACCGCGGCAGAGGGCAGTCGCGGACAACTGAAGAATCTGAGAGGGTGTTTGGCCGCGGTTCCGGTGCGACCGCGGTGGAACCGCGGCAGGATACGTAAATTTCAGGGACCAAAGTGCAAAATACGGGATTTTAAGCCCTAAACCCTATATTAAACCAAGGAAGCCGGCCAAGAATTGGAGGGGACATATTTTTGACATAGATTTGACCTAAGGAGGCAGAGACACAAAAGGAGCAAGGCTTGGGAATTCTTCTACAAGTTGTTTCCTTCCTCTTCCTATTTTTCATTGTTAGTTATAACTTTTAGTATTGTAGTTTTACATACTATTATGAATAGCTAATTTGTTAGCTAGAGTTTTGATAAAACCTTTTGTAGGATAAATTCTTGTTATGTTTTTATATAATTGAGCCGTAGTATAATCTCTATTTGTTCAACTACGTTCTTATTGTAGTTAATTGAAGAGCTCTCAATTAGCTGTGACTATTTAGTGTGCATAACTCGGGAGAGAGTGCATATTTAGGTAATTGTTGAACAACACCACTCCCAGAGTATATGAGGGATCAATAACCGAGGATTTAAAGGCGGGATTAGGGATAACGAAGCCTTGGGTGCGATCTGAAGTGAGCTGTATCGAAAGCCAGCTAGCGTAGCTCGTTGGAGTGCGTCTAGTAAATTGTCGTGATTACTCGGGAGAGATTTACGGTAATAAGAGTGCTCATGATCGGTAGAGAATACTTAGGCGAAATTATAGAAGACATAGCGGGAAGAATTCCGACAATTGGGGAAATCATCCTTAATCTTGTCTCTAACTCTTAATATCTTTAGTTGTTAATTTATTATTTTAATTTGTTAATCAATTAGTTAACACAAGAATCTAAATATCTATAAGTTAGGAACTGTTCAAGCTTGTTTTCTTGGTGATAGTGAATAGCTGTAGCTAAGCCTTAGTTCTCTGTGGGATTCGACTCCGGACTTGTAAACCGGATTATATTTGCAACGACCGCATTGTCCTTTTTATAAGGCATAGTTGGGCGTGATCAGTGGAGCTCCGCGGCCGCGGTCCTTTTTATGCGGTTAGCGGTGAGGGTCTGACAGAGGTATATATAAATGAGATTTTTCAGCCATTTTTGACTTTTCAAAATCTCAAAACATAAGAGGCAATTTTCAAAACACTCTTATCCCCAAAACACAAGTAAGTGATTTTAAACTCATTTCTTCCACTCCCTAACTTCTCTTTAGAAGATTTCATCCTAGAATCTAGGGTTTTCATGGTGAAATTGGAAATTTTGGGTAGAACTTAAGAATATCAAAATTTGGGGAACTAGACCTCAAATTGAGGCCGAATTCCAAAACCAATTATATATCCAAGCTCGGAGGTGAATGGGTAATCGGGTGTTGGTCCGAATTTCGGGTTTGGACCTAGCGGGACCGGGATCAATTTTTGACTTTTTGGGGAAATCAATGAGAAATCTATTTTCATGCATTGGAATTGGTTTATTTAGCAATTATTAATGTTATTTAGGAAATTGTGACTAGATACAAGCGGGTTGGTGGTGGAATCAAGAGGTAAAGCGGTAGTTGAGGCTTGATTGTGTTCGTGGCATTGAGGTAAGTGTTTGGTCTAACCTTAGCTTGAGGGAATAGGAGTTGTGGTCTTATTTGCTATGTGTTAATTGCTGAGTACGACATATAGGTGTGGTAATGAGTATCTATATGTTGGTGTCCAGCATGCCCGTGAGTCTTAGACTATAATTGTTGTGACTCCGTTATGTATTGTTCATGCTTAATATGATGATTATCAATGTGGAACAAAGCTTATGGAAGTATTCTTGGTAATTAGCCATTATAGAGCATTGGCTCGAGTTGAGAATTATGTTGTGAAGTGATTGTGAAATGAGGAGAGGTTTATGATATTGTTTCCCTTGCCGGGATGTTATTGCTTATGATATTGTCTCCCATATCGGGATATTATTGTTATACTATTGTTTCCTTGCCGGGATTCTATTGTGATTTTATTGATTCCCTTGCCCGAATTGCTTGTGATTGTTGCATGGGTAAGGTAGAGTGGAAAGCATGAAGGGTGATGCCGTGCGTGATATTTGTGAGTGAGTGTTAATGCACGAAGGGTGATGCCGTGCCGATATTGTGATTATTAATGATCGAAGGGTGATGCCGTGCCGCACGATGTACAATGTCGTGCCATGACATGAGTGATAATGTATGAAGGATAATTCCGTGCCATGATTATGTGAGGTAAAAGCACGAAGGGTGATGCCGTGCACTTGTTACTGTCTTTCCTTATTCTTGCTCAATATCTATTTATGGTGTTCCTTATGCCTCTTTACTGAAATTCTGTTTGTACATGACATTACCTGCAACATGTTTCCCCTTTCCATCTTTAACTGCTAGTTTTTGTTATTATTATTTGCTGTATATGATATAACTGCACATGTTTATTTGGTAGTCTTGTCCAAGCCTCGTCACTACTTTGCCGAGGTTAAGCTCGACACTTACCAGCACATGGGGTCGGTTGTGCTGATACTACACTCTGTACTGTGTGTAGACCCGGTGTTGGAGCATTTGGATAGGAGAGATGTTGCTGCCTTCAGTCCAGTAGCAGAGACCGAGGCAGTCCTGTAGGCGTCCGCAGGCCTTGGCTTCCCCTTCTATCTTTCCATTCTGTTTTTATGTATTTTAGAGACAGATTTGTATTTTCGTTCAGACCATTGTTTGTAGTATTCGTAGATGGTCCATGACATTATGATACCAAATTCTAGGTAGAGTTATATGTTGGATTCTGTACTAGTATTGGTTAAACTATTAGTTTTCGTCTTCCGCATTTCTGTTTGTTATAATCATTCCGTTGTTGATCGCATGTTAATCCGTAAATGTTAAAAGGGTTAAGGAAAAAGGGTAATGAACTTATAGTACTTGGCTTGCCTAGGTTTCATGAGTAGGCACCATCACGACTCCCGAGGGTGAAAAATTCGGGCCGTGACACACGTGGCGCAGCGAAATTGTGACAACACATTAAATGGGGGGACCACAAATGACTCCGTTAGTCGCGGGGGTAATATCAAGCCCAAAGATAACGTTGAATGTATCTTTGGACGAATAGGTGGACGGAGCTCGATAGTAAACTATTTATGATACTACATGGGTATTTTTAGCCCTTTTCCGTAGATAAATTCAAATATGAAAAGAAAATCCGGACAAATTTTGACACGTATATGCTTTGAAATTTCACAAAAATGAGGCTTGATGCTTCCCAACAACCCGATTGTGATAAAAGTTGACTCCAAACTTTTCTCCAGGTTTGAGTCCCGCAAAGTGAGCAAATCTTCTATTTTCTTACTATTATCACATTTTTACAATTCTACAATGTATCAAATTCAATTAAATAATTTAACTCGCAAATACTATATAAAAAATTATGTTTTAAAAAATAACAATAGTATATGACTAGTACTAACCTTTTTTTTAGCCAACTAATGAACTCTCTATCTGAATGTTTTTGAGAGTTATCACCTGGAATTTATGAAAACTCTCAACAAAAAATTAAAGAATAAAATGTCATTTTAATTGAAATCATAGATAATATGTGAATCATTATGTCGAATCAATACTTACTCGAGAAATGGTTGAATTTCATCACAGTTCTTCAAAATATAAATATGTGCTTGCTCTAATTCATCTGGGTTAAGTTTTTCTAATTTTTCAGCTCTTAATTCTTTTCCAGGTTGACAAAAAATTGTTAAATCTCCATCAGATTCAATAACACCACCATCATAATTCCGCTCAAGGCGATTAAACTTTGTTTCCATTGTATGCAAATACCTTGAGCATAGAGTCAAATATTCAGTTGCCAAATATCCTTTCACGATAGAACCTTCTGGGCAAGCCCTATTATCAACTAAAGATTTCAAAAAGTATAACAATCGCTCCACTGGATACATCCATCGATATTGAATAGGTCCAACAATCATAGCTTCATTAGCTAAATGAATCGGCAAATGCACCATTACATCAAAAAATAAAAGAGGGAATACCTTTTCTAACTTGCACAGAGTTATAGGAATTTGAGCTGTTATCAGTTCTAACTAATCCATTCTTAAAAAATTTTCTCCAAGCAAGTTGAAAAATAAAGACAACTCAATAAGAGGTTCACATATAAATTTGCAAAGCATACCACATATAGCAAGTGGAAGTAAATATTGTAGAAAAATATGACAATCATGACTTTTTAGGCCTGAAATTTTGCAATCTTTAGTGTTGACACACTAAGATATATTTGATGAATATCTATTTGGGAGCTTTAAGTTCTTTAGGAATCTGAAAAATGTGTTCTTTTCTTCAGGAGATAACGTGCAATATGCTGTTGGTAGCTCATATTTATCCCCATTTTTAATTGGATGCAATTCTTTCCTTATGTTCATTGCTTGCAAATACAACCGAGCTTTTATAGTATCTTTAGTTTTTCCTTTGACATTTAAGATTGTTATCACGACCCAAAATCCCAACCCGGTCGTGATGGCGCCTCTCATGAGGACAAGGCCAGCCAATCAACAAAACAGTACATCTCTTTATAATTACTTAGCAGGAATAAGTCTAAACCATGGACAATATAATCTTAAATGCGAAATAAATGTGATAGAATAAGGAAAACCCTCCCAACTCAGCCCGAAATCGGGGTGTCACAAGTCATGAGCTACTACAGAGTTTACTAATATTTTACAAAGTCTGGAATTATCATAAATAACAAAGATAAGGGAGAAAACGGGGCTGCGGACGTCAACAGCTACCTCGTTACTCCTAGTCACCGCCTGGTCTGGAAAGAATCAGCGCTCAGGAGCGAACTCAGCTCTGCCTGTATCTGCACACATGGTGCAGGGAGTAATGTGAGTACTCCGACCCAGTGAGTAATAAAAATAAATAACGACTGAAAACATGAAATCTCATAACGGCACAATATAGCGCTATCCCAAGCAGTAAAATCAGTTATACAGTAAAATAGTGAGTATCAGATAATTCTTCTTTTAAAACAGTAAAGACAAATAATTTCCACAGTAAGGATAAATCAAAAGCTTGCCCCTCGGGCTCAATATGTAAATCTCAGTATAGTATCAGCCCCTCGGGCTCACTCCCAACTCACCAGCACACAACATCAGCCCCTCGGGCTCACTCCCAACTCACCACACACAAGCAACGGCCTCTCGGGCCCACTCCCAACTCACCTGGGTACCCTGCGCTCACTGGGGGTGTGTACAGACTCCGGAGGGGCTCCTACAGCCCAAGCGCAATATCAATAGGCCTGAAAGCCTTCACACATCACACACGAGGCCTGAAAGCCTCCTCATATAACACTCGAGGCCTGAAAGCCTCCTCACATCACTCAACATATCCTCACGTATGGCCCTCGGCCTCAATCAGTCCAGAAAATAATCATAAGCCTCTTGGGCATCAGTAAAACAATAGTGCTCAGCTCAACAACATTATAAATATCATTAAATCTCGAGTTGAGTATAAATGTAGCTGAGTTCACAAAATAATATAATTCAATTGGACTGAGTTCAAATAATATTTCAATTCGTGAGGAAAATAGTGATGTAAATTCACAAAAGATTTCAGATAATTGGCACGAAGCCCAAATATGGCAATAAGCCCAATCATAGTGAAAAACAATAAATCTTTATCAATTACGCGGTAAAAATATCAACTGGGATGGACCAAGTCACAATCCCCAATAGTAAATGACCCCGCGCTCGTCATACAACGCGTGTCTCATCTCAACATAGCAGTATGTTGTGCAATCCGGGGTTTCAAACCCTCAGTGCATCATTTAAAATCATTACTCACTTCAAGACGGTTCAATGTCTACTCCGCTATGCCCTTGCCTCTCGAATTTACCTCTTCGCACGTCGAATCTGGTCAAAACCACAACGAATACATTACAATAGGCTAAGGGAATATAACCCAATCGAAAAGACTCGAAAAATATCGAAATTCACGAAATTCGCAAAACCCGAGCCCGGGCCCGCTTCTTGAAAAATTACAAAACTCACATTACCGGATTCCTCGTCTCGCCACGAGTCCATACATACCAAGAACTCCCAAATCCGAGCTCAAATGACCTATCAAATACCAATTTGAAATATCAAAAACTCAAGCCCTAGTTCATCAATTTTAGGCTTAATTTCCATGAATTTCTAGACCAATTTCACAATATAATCGAGTTTTAAGTTCAAAGATCTTACCTCCAATCAATCCTCTTCGAAACCCTCTTCATTTGCTCCCAAAAAGCTCTCAAGATGCTCAAAAATGGAGGAAAATGACCCAAAAATCGCGGATATAAACTCACTGCCCAGATTTTTCGGAATCACTGTTCACCCGCGCGGTACTGTTCACGCGGGGGCACTATTCATGCGCGTGAGGGCACTGTTCACTGTTCACCCGCGCGGCTACTGTTCACGCGCGGGATACTATTCACTGCTGCAGAAAAACAACAGCTTTTAAGAAATTTGCAGCACAACTATTTTTCACTAAAATGGCTCTAACTCCATTATACAAACTCGGAATTAGACGATTCTTGTTCCTATGAGTCACAAATAATAATACGAACACAAACCTTCAATCGAAACTCAATTCGGAGCTCGTTTGCCTAGTTCAATACCCATTTTGCTCGTTAAACAATTAACTCACATTTCACGTCAAAAACCCAATCGCGACTTGATGAAATTAAACCAAAATTTCCAGATCAGTCCTATAATTCATGATTTAAATTCTGGAAGTCTCAAAATCAAATTTGGATCTCTAGAACTAAAAATGAACCTTTAGATCATTACATTTATGCTCAAAACGGCAAAAATCTTCCAAAAATGACCCGTTGGGCATCCGAAACACACCCGAGGCCCCCGGGACCCCGACCAATAATACCAACCAGTCCCAAAATACATTATGGACTTGCTCGAGGACTCAAATCACATCAAACAACGCTAAAATCATGAATCAACCTCTAATCCAAGTTTTATGAACTTTAGAATTTTCAACTTCTATTTCCGATGCCGAAACCTATCAAATCACGTCCGATTGACTTCAAATTTTGCACACAAGTCCAAAATGACATAAAGAAGCTACAGAAATTTTGGAATTCTATTTCGACCGTCGGATCAAAATTTCACCTATCAACCGGAAATCGCCAAAATACTAACTTCGCCAAAATGAGCTAATTTCTTCACCGGACCTCCAAAATTAATTCCGATTGTGCTCCTAGGCCTTATATTATCCCCCGAAACTAACCGAATCATCGGAATTCAATTCCGAGTCCTCTAACTTACAAGTCAACGTCCGGTTGACTTTTCCAAACTAATTCTTCCTTAAAGAGACTAATTGTCCCATTTCATACCAAACTTGATCCGAATTGACTCAAATTCACCAAGTACACATATTGAAACATGAATAAGCATTTAACGGGGAATACGGGATGAAAATACAGGAAACGACGGTTCGGGTCGTTACAATTGTCCCCAACATATTGTCACATACATTTTTCTCAATATGCATCACATCCAAATTATGTCGCAACAATAGAGTTTTTCAATGGGGAAGATCAAAGAAAATACGCTTCTTATTCCAATTATTACCCCTACTCTCATGTGATATTTAATCTTTTTCTTTGGATCCTTTGTTAGTGGTAAACCATCTAAATCAACCACTTGATCAAGTATATCCTCACCGGATAAACTTTCGGGTGGTAGTCTTTGCTCCTTAATGCCATCAAATGACTCTTTATCATTCCTCCATTTGTGATTAAGAGGAAGAAAGCGTCTATGACCCATATAACACTACTTTTTACCATTTTCTAACCTAATTGAGGATGTTTCTTCATTACAACATGGGCAAGCCAATTTTCCTTTTGTACTCCATCCAGATAAATTTTCATAAGCCGGAAAGTCATTAATGGTCCATAATAAAGCTGCATGCAACATAAAATCCTATCTAGTTGGTGCATCAAAGGTCTCCACTCCAGTTTCCCATAATTCCTTTAATTCATCCATCAAAGGCTGAAGATAAACATCAATTGCATCTCCTGGACTTTCAGGACCAGGAATAAGCATCGACAAAATAAAATTCTCTTACTTTATACATAGCGAAGGTGATAAATTATAAGGAATAAGTATAAAAGGTCAAATGCTATACGGAGTTCTAGAACTTTTAAATGGTTGAAAACCATCACTAGCAAGTCCAAGTCGAACATTACGAGGTTCATCGGCGAAAGATTGGTGAAGTTCATCAAACTTTTTCCATACCATTGAGTCACCTGGGTGCCTCATTATTCCATTGTCAAATCTTTTGTCATGATGCCATGTCATTAAAGATGATATCTTTGAGGACATAAACAACCTTTGGAGTCTTGGCTTTAAGGGAAAATAACATAAAATCTTGTGCGCTATCTTTTTCCCACTCTTAAATTTGATTTCTCCACTATGTTTATCCTCTTTCCATCTAGACGCTCCACAAACTTTGCAAGATTCAAGAAATTTGTCATCCTTCCAATATAACATACAATTATTCTTACACACATCAATCTTCCCGTAAGAAAGTTCAAGATCCCGAATTATCTTCTTTGCCTCGTAATATGAATCTAGCAAGTTTGATTCGTCAGGCAATAGATTTTCCTTCAACATCTTCAACAACATTGTAAATAATTCATGACTCCAACGCCCAATACTTTTGATATGAAGCAATTTGACCATAGTAGAAAGTTTAGAAACTTTTGAATTTTGGTACAACTGTTGCTCAAAATCCTTTAAAAGCTTATAGAATTTTTTTGCTTCAAGATTTGGTTCCTCCTCAAAAATATTATCACCATCAGTGTTCGTATTGTCTGCATCAAAATCAGGGTATAAATCTCTTATGATCCCATGTATTTCATCCTCACCATCAACTTCTTCAATGTCATCATCTTCTACATCTTCTGGAGTTAATTGTGGCTCACCTAATTTTTCCCCGTGGTGATACCAAAAAGTATAATTTTAAATTATTCTATGTACTATTAAATGTGACTTAACCATCTCACGTGTTCCCGAAGATGTGTTACAATATTTGATACATGGACAGTGTATTACACGCACTTCACTTAATCTTGTAAAAACAAAATCCAAAAAGCTATCCACCCCAATCTTGTAAGCATTACTAAGTCAGTCATGGACAAGTTCCATCCATGTCTTATTAGATGCCATGATCTGGTGCATGTGTAATATAAATGTATATATGTTAAAAGAACTTATGGATCATCAATAACTCCTATATTACGGGAGAACTTATCAAAGACTTATATTATATTTAAAACAAAAAACCTCTTAGTAAAATATTATTTTTATTTTTACCCTTTAAAAATTTATTTTACACTAGACATGATTATAATAATTAATTTTTTAATATTGAGACAACCCACAAACATAATATTTTAAAATATTAAAAATAATTTGTATAGTATTCCGTATTAGTTAAAGAACAAGAACAAGTCGCATTTGCCCGTCAGAAAGAAAAAAAAAGAATCTTGTGAGTTAGCTGACATGTTGTGTCTTCTAGAATGAACTTATGAATACATCTGAACATTTAACTCTTCAAGATTTTTTTTCGAAAAAGCTCTTAAATCTTCAAAGGCCATGTGTTCTGTAACGACCCGGCCGGTCGTTTTAAGAAATTAAGCTTCGTTCAGCGGCGTAAGGTCTGGAACAGCTTTAGAATACGAGTATCAACTTGCATGCATGGTGGAATTTAGTTAACGGATGGTTTAGAGTCAAATTGGAAGAAGGAATCTAGTTTTGGAAGTTTGAACGGTGAAAATTTGACCAAAATTGGACTTTTGGGTAAACGGCTCCGGAATGGGTCGTGGATGATATCAACAGCTTCGTATGGTGATTTTGGACTTATGCACGCGTCCGGATTCAGATTTGGGGGTCCGTAGGGTAAATTGAGGCATTTCGGCGAAAGTTGGAAAAGTTGAAGGTTGGAAAATGAAGAAGTTTGACCATAGTTGACTTTTTTGATATCGGGGTTGGAATGTGATTTCGAGAGTTGGAGCAGCTCCGTTATGTCATTTTGGACTTGTCTGCAAAATTTTCGTTATTCCGGATTGATTTGGTAGGTTTCGGCAAGAGTTTAGAATTTTGAAGAATTGAAAGTTCATAAGTTCAATTTATGGTTTGATTCGTCGTTTCGGTGTTGTTTTGTGTGATTTTAAATCTCGAGCGAGTCCGTGTTAGGTTATGTGACTTGTTTGTGTGATTAGACGGGGTCCCGGGAGCTTCGGGGGTGTTTCGGATGGGCTACAGATCATTTTTCCCCATTTTGGAACTGTTGTTTGCTGCTTCTGATATACTTCTTCGTGATTGCGAACAGCCTCCTGCGATCGCGATGCATTGTTGAATACCACCTCGAAATCCTTCTTCACGTTCGCATCTTTCCCTTCGCGTTCGCGAAGCACTGCATTTTCCTTCTTCGCGTTCAGTTCTCCCCCTTCGCGATCGCAAAGGCCTTGCATCTTTCTTCTCCGCGTTCGCGAGCTCATCATCGCATTAGCGATGAGAAACTTGGGCAGCCTTAAGATTTATTCTACACGATCGCGACTCTTCTTCCGCGATCGCGAAGCACAAATACCTGGGCAGACAGAATATATCCCAAAGTCGAGGGTTTCACCATTTTTATCATATTTTGACTTCTAGAGCTCGGTTTTTGGCGATTTTTGAAGGGATTTTCACCTGGGCGACTTGGGTAAGTGATTCTTACTTGGTTTAGACATTCATCCTTTAATTTCGAAATTTTGGTAGAAATTGGAGAAAAGGTTTTAGACCTAGAGATTGGGTTTTGATTGGGTATTTGACATCGGATTGGAATAATTTTGATATGGTTAGACTCGTGAGAGTGTGAGGATTCTGAAAATATAAATTTTATCTGATTTCGAGGCATGAGCCCGAGGGGCGTTTTGGTCATTTTATATAATTCCGCGTATTAGCTTAGAATTTAATTGTAGAATCAGTTACTTGAAGTGTTATTTACATTATAAAATTGAATTGAATAGATTTGGGCTATTTGGAGTCGAGTACTCGTGGCAAGAACGTGGTTTCTAGTTGATTTTGAGCCGGTTCGAGGTAAGTATCTTACCTAACCTTGTGTGGGGGACTTTCCCTTAGGATTTGAGTCTTCTCTGTTGATTGTAATCCGTGTATGCGAGGTGATGAGTACGTGCTCAGACTTATTTGTGGAAAAATTGGCCTTTTTAGGTTCTTAGGTCCTTATATTCACTGAATATGAAGTTGTTCTTGATATGATTGAATTCCCTATTACTAGTTTCTCCTCTACATGTTTTACTTTGAATTAATTGCTTTATGGTTCATTCTCATTGCCTAATTGACTTTTACTTTGTTTAACTGAAGATCTTTACCCCTTCTATTGTCATGTTATCTTTCATAACTGCTTGCCCTTATTTGGAAACCATTATTATCTCTCATGTAATTATTTAGTCTTATTTGAGGTTACGATTATCTCCCAGCTGCTCATCCTTAATTGAAATTGTTGTATATCCTTCGTAACTTGCCCAACTTTAATAAAAAGGTTTAGATATCCTATGTTTAGTTGACATTTCCTTATTTGAAATTATTTGATTCATGTTAACTTCCTTATTGTTGAACTACAATTATGGAATCATTGCTTCATATTATTTGCTCCCTTGTTGAATCTTTCTTATTACGCTTAGTATTCTCTGTTGCGGTTATTCCTTATGAGTTAGTTTTACTGTCCCCTGGTGAATGAAAGTTCTTGAGTGGATTCTCTTGTCGTGCTCTTGTATACATTGTCATTGTTGTTGTTGTACTTGTGATGGTGGTGCACGAGGTTTCTGCCGTGCGATTGTTGATATTGTGATGCACGAGGTTTCTGTCGTGCGGTTGTTGTTGACGGGTTGCACGAGGTCTTTGCCGTGCTATTGTTACTATTGATAATTTTTGCATATGCGGCGTAACAAGGCGGGATATGTTATTATGCTTATATGTGGGTTGCGCATGTGGCGAGATAAGGTGGGAACATTATGATGCACGTGTGGCGAAATGTGCCGTCACTTATTATGTTATTATTTGCACACGTGATGAAACAAGGTGGGCTATGTCAGGGGTTGATTGCAAGGATTTGTGACGGCCTGTGGAGGCATTCCTATTTTGTTTAAATATTGTGATTGTGGGTTGCTTACCTGTATGAGCTTTATCTCGTGGAAGTTGTGAGGAAACATCGTATGTGCTGCCCCTTCTTCTTCTTACGCTTATTAGCTGGTAGAAATATGTTAAGGCACTTTCACAAGCATACACGTAGTTGAATACCCCTATCGAACGTAAAGTCCTCCTGATTTTGCTAAGCATAGATGTACGCCCTCATTACTTATCATATATGTGAGAGTGGCCCTAGTTAGCAAGTGAGTTGTCAGTATGACCGTGAGGCTGATGGGGGCATATGATGCCAAGTAGTAGATTTCAGGTACTGGGACTCGTGAGTTGTAATTTGTCCGAGATTCGATGATTCGTGGAACTTTTGGATAAGACCGATGTGAACGCTGTCGTAGAATCTGAGTTATTGTTTTGTCTTCCCTTTACTATATTGTGGCCTTAGAATTTGGGTTGTGTCTTTGTCCGTTCTTATGTGTCATCATTTTTAATATTTTCGTTGTTACTTGTTGTTCTCTTCCCTTATTGAGATTGTAGCATTATTGGTCATTTCGTGCAGTCTTTATAATATTGTATATATATCATGATCCGTTGTTCCTATAATTGTACTGTTTATTAGACCAGTAGATGTCTTGACTGTTCCTCGTCACTACTCCACCGAAGTTAGTCTTGATACTTACTGGGCACCGCTATGGTGTACTCATGCTACTCTTCTGCACATTTTTGTTATGCAGATCCAGGTACTCCCACTCAGTTCTGTCAGCCTTGGAAGGAGGCGTTTCTATAGAGACTTCGAGGTATATCTGCTACGTCCGCAGACCGAAGAGTCCCTTTCTATCTTTCTGTAATGAGTATAGCCCTTTCAGTATTTTCCTTTGTTTAGACATATTCATGAGTTAGAGCTTCTTATGTATCCCTTAGCTTGCGATTTGTGAGATTCCGGGTTTTGGGAATTTTGTTAGCTTCGAGAGTTGTTATTTTATGTGCCGAGCGGCACCTTAAACACTGTCTTATTTTACTATTTCGGTTTTTAAATTATTTCTTCCGCAATTATTATTTATATTCCACATTGTTAGGCTTACCTAGTCGTAGAGACTAGGTGCCGTCATGATGGTTCACGGAGGGCGAATCGGGGTCGTGACATGTTCTAACTAAAACTAAAAATGAAGCATGATAATTTGTAATGTCTAAGCAATAAAATGATTAAACTGGGATAAATTTCAAGTTGAATATATTAACCAAGATAACTGATTACCTTTTGTGAGCAATCTTGAAGGATATATAATTACTACTTATTTATTGTGATTAGTGATGGTAATTAAGATGCAATATGGAGAGTATGGACACTAATGATACATCCTCTAGGGGAACTTGACTTTATCTACTTCTGGGAACAGGATAAAGAAATCAAATTAAAAGGGGTCCCCCCTATGATAGAAACATATACAACATCAAGACTCAAACTGATAAATAGAGTAAAGAGAAAAAAAGTTCCATATCTTTCTTACAACATAAGAGATATGCAAGAGTGGAAAACAGTAGAAGAAAGGAAAACTCCTCCTGATTAAGTGATGTTTTCTAAAAGAGACAGCATCTGCTTCTGCTGAGAAAAAGCTATATACCTTTGGTTCTCTCCAAGTTCTGATTTTTTCCATTGGAAGCCCCAGTTTTCACTTATAGCAAATGGGCCAAGTTTGCATGTGAGAAATAGCTACATGTATCAGTCTTTCATATTCAAACATTCACTATCACCATAAAACTCCATCAATTAAAATTTTCTCATGGGATGTACTCAACAAAGGGTCCCTCCCTAAACTTTTTAACTATAGTACTTTTTCCATGTTTTACATAATATTCATGGACTAGCTAGTTATCTAACACCTGTACCTAGGAAGCTGATAAGTAATCTTCATGTATAGAAATAATAAAAGGAAAAACAAAACAAATACCACAATAATTTGTAGATGGAAAATATTATTTTCAATCAATGAATATATAAAAAGTAATTTTAAACTCTATATAGTAAGGAAATAAAAGATATTGACAGGCTCAGAGTCTCTTCTCCTCCTCCATTCTTAGAAGTTCTACGTTCAATAATGACCATCTCATTTTACAAGTTATCTGAATGTTGGATTGGTTTATATGAAGTGAAGAAAAGCAAGTAATTAGTGAAAGAGATACTACTTTGGAGCAATATGCGCTATGATTTTGGCGTTGATTCATCACAACCTTTGCACTTCTTATAAGTTTCTGTATACAATAGGAAGATCAATGTTCATTTTTATTAGCTGAAATTTTCCCCAGCCTGCTGTATCAGTTTCTAGAGGACTCTTCATAAACAAGATAAGTTTTGGCCCGTCTCTTTAATGAAATGTCTTTTCTATTCAGCAGACAAACAAACCTCAAACCTCAAGAATTCTCTGTTGGGCAAAGTACCTACTCAATATACATCAGTTTCATCGATCAAAGCAGTGCCCCCAATAAGAAAGTATACCTAAAAATAAACTAACTAGATATCTTCTTATCTTCTAACGAAATTCATGTTGCATTTCTTTAGCATCACTACGTTTTTTTTTTATTACCGCACTTCTTTAGCATTTTATCCAAGCCAATATTTTTTGTCAATTAGTAAGTTTAGCACCTATTATATAGAGGTCTGGAACAAATATGATTTTACTCTTTTTTTTTTTTTTCATACAGGCAATATGACCACGCCCAACTATGCCTTATAAAAAAGACAAAGCGATCGTTGCAATATAATCCGGTTTACAAGTCTGGAGTCGCATCCCACAGAGAACTAAGACTTAGCTACAGTTGTTCACTATCACCAAAAATACAAGCTTGAACAATTTC
This sequence comes from Nicotiana sylvestris, assembly GCF_000393655.2. Taxonomy (NCBI): domain Eukaryota; kingdom Viridiplantae; phylum Streptophyta; class Magnoliopsida; order Solanales; family Solanaceae; genus Nicotiana; species Nicotiana sylvestris. The sequence continues at coordinate 88,138,718 of NC_091067.1, forward strand.
TAACTTATAGATATTAAGATTCTTGTGTTTAACTAACTAACTAACAAATTAAATAATAAATTAACATTAAAGATACTACAGGTTGGAGAAGAGATTAAGGAGGTCTAGATTTATGATTTTCCCAATTGTCGGAATCTTTCCCGCTATGTCTTCTATAATTTCGCCTAAGTATTCTCTACCGATCATGAGCGCTTTGCGTGTTGTAATTCTCGCCCGAGTAATTATGACAATTTACTAGACATACTCTCCCGAGTTACGCTAGCAGGCTTTAATTACAGCTCACTTAGATCGCACCCAAGGTTTCGTTATCTCTAATCCCACCTTAAACCCTTGGTTATTGATTCCTCACATACGTCGGGAGTGATGTTGTTCAATAACTACCTAAATATGCACTCTCTCCTGAGTAATACATACTAAATAGGCACAGCTAATTGAGGGCCCTTCAATCAACCACAAGAATAATATAGTTGAACAAATAGAGAAAATACTACGGCTCAATTATATAAAAGCATAACAAGAATTTATCCTACAACAGGTTCCATCAAAACCCTAAATAACAAATTAGCTATTCATAATAGTATGTAAAACTACAATACTAAAATTATAACCAACAATGAAAAATAGGAAGATGAAGGAAAAACTCGTAGAGGAATTCCTCGCCTTGCTCCTCTTGTGTCTCTGCCTCTTTAGGTCGAATTTGTGTCAAAAGTCTGTCCAGCCTCCTCAAGATACTGTTTTTCCATGTATATATACCAAGTAGGGTTGAGCCCAAACAATTACACCTTCTCCTACACGAAAAAGGACACATTTTCCGGACAAGACATGCGCGGCCGCGCTTGGACCGCGCTCAGACCGCGCATATCCACTTTGATTCTGCCTGACGAGCGCGGCCTGAGCACGGCCGAAGCGCGGACGCGCTCTTGATGCGAACGTTTCACCCTGTTCTGCTAGAAATTTAGAAAAACGTAAAACATGTAAGTTGTAGCCCTTTGAGTTATATTTCCAACCATATATTGTGGATCCCAAATGGAGTTCTGAGAAAAAGGTTATGTCCATTTTACTAGACAGTGCGCAATATGCCTACTCGATTCTTCGTTCGTTCTAACTATCATCCGTTGATCCCTGAACATGATCCCGACTTAATTCTTTGGGCTTTTACTCAGACTTCAAAGGTCCAAATTACTTGAATTCATTCCATAACATCTATATAGCTCGCAATCACTCCTACAAGGCATATAACACACAATTAGTGCAAGACACTAGCGATTAAAGTGCCAACTCAACTAAAGTGCAGTAATTATAGTGTAATAATCGACTAAAATACGTAATTATAGCCTATCATCAACACCCTGTAAGCACGTGATTTTTGCCCTATATGAGAATTACTCCCAAAAAATTCAAAAATAAAATAATTTTTCTTGGTGTGCAATTTTTGTGATATTTTGTGATAACTCCCTTGCACCCTCGCGGGTGCGGAAAAAGGAGGTGTGACACACCCCACACTTAAAACATTGCTCGTCCTCGAGCAATCAAACTACACTTTATATAGACACGATCTTTTTTTGAACAATTCTCCTAACTCATCACACCAAGATTTTTTAAAATAGACTAAGCACAAAAGCATAACATCTTCACCTCAAGATTTGACTCACAAGTACCATGCATTATTCATAACTCACCCAGTTACTTTAACATAGAGATCACTGACATTACCTTTCCTTCATGAATCAAGTGCCATCACACAACAAGAGAGTAGTTCCACATAATAAAATTTAAGAGCACTTAGGAACTCAAGATAGAAAGAATTCACTCACTCTCAGAAATAACATTCATATGCCACAAAAGATGCACCATAGGCTTGCCCGTAGTGTACTCTACTAATCGACTCATTCAGTCTAGGATCAAGTAGAACTTTATTTGGTCGTAATGTAGGCTTCGCGACGGGTAGGATACATTTGGATATAAGAGTGACTACACCTCCCTAAGCACTTTAATATATATATTTTAACATTCAAGCCCATTCTTATGTCAAACCAAAACTCCACCTTCACATTAATATATATTACCACATACTTCTTTAAGCACAATTACATCAAGAGTCACCACTTATCAAGTAATATTTTTTTTCACAGCAACACAACTATTTTCTCTTTATTTCTTTTTCAATTCAAGTGGCTCTTACTTTTTCAAAATAGTACACCTTTCTCCTTATTTCATTAGTTCCACTCAAAAGCCAAACCAACCACCCCACACTTGAACTTTTACAAAGTTCATAACAATTCAAGTGCTCATGAGAGGTTAGAGGGTTCAAATAGATAGTTAATTCCAATAAATGGGTAAGTCTTGTAGTGTGGTTGCCAAAAAAACAAGATTACAGGCTCAAGGGATTAACTATGATAATTAACAATTAGGCGGGTAAAATATACATATCTGGCTCAATAAAGAAACACCTGTATCACTTTCAAGATTGAATAAAACTACTATTTCGCTTTGTAAACACACAGGGCAAGTTCTAGGCATCAAATGCAATGCACAGAATAACTATCAAACCTCAAACACACATGGCACATAACTCACTCAGGATTGGATTCATCAAGACACTCTAGTCAAAGCAGTTAAGCAAAGTTAAGATCATACAATTTAAGGTACTTATACAAGACTAAAAAATTGAGCCTAAGCGTCACAACTAAAGTACTCACTATTCTCAAGGTATAAAAAAGTCAAGAGATATTGCTTCAATTAAATTCATCTCACACTGGCTCCAACTCCTAAAAGAAATAAAATTAACTATACACAGTTTAAACAAAACCCTTGGAAAAGAACCACGACACAAAGAAAAATCAAGGGGGAATTTCTACACTACCTAACAAAAGAATTTTTTTTTGTCTTTTTCTTTAGACTTAAATCCCTCAAGAAAATTGTCTAATAGATCCATTGTCGAGAAAAGTCCAATCTTTTCTATTTACAAAAAAAATAAATTCAATTAAACTAACATAACTAAAATAGCATAGAAAGTCACCCAGACAATCTCCTCACCCCCCACTTAAAATTGTGCATTGTCCCCAATGCACACCCATACATACAAGAGGGAAAACAACTCCCTGGTAGGAAAAAGGCCGAAGCACTAGCATCTCATGAGTTACTCAGACTTCTCCCAGGCATGATCCTTCGTGCGAGTACCTCATACTTTGTTCCAACTATCTGGTTTGCTATTGCATCCTTCCAATAACTTTGCTTTCCATGCTCCTAGAAAGTAAAAAATCGACACTACAAAAATAATATAATAATAATAAAAAAAATAAAGCAGTGAAGTTGGGTTGCCTCCCGACAAACGCTTGATTTAACGTCGCGGCACAACATGAATCACTTTCTGCCTCCACTTCGAACTTATGAATTGGACCCCAAGTTTTGATTCTGCTATGTGATCATGCTCCTAGGGTGGTAGACCAAATCTGACTGGCCCAATAAAATAATATAGTATTCTGTACTTCTTGGCCTTTGGATGAGATGTGTATTCCCGACTTTCTGGCATGAAGAATTCCAGAATGTAGGCATCTTGTTCCTTACTCCTTGACTCCTCAAGTGGCTCGTACGACTCTATCTTCATATCATCATCCATATACAATGTGGAAAAATGCTTGGAGTGTGGACCAATGCACTCAACTACACAAACATTGGGATTGTCAACATCCTTAACACTAATGACACTAGAGTCAACTAAATATGTATCCTCAATATCCTTGGTTGACTCTAGTATCTCTTCTACGACATTGGCATCCTCAAAATCTAGTTCGATTGATTGTTGGTGTTCTACTCTGGCCTTCTCCTCTAGCTCATCCTCGTATTTTTTTAAATCCTCCAGTATAATGGCAATTTCTGTAGCCAATTCATACTCATATTGGCTACTATCCACAATGTCAACTTATTGCACTTTACAAGGTTCAATTAATTTATTCGCTTGAGCCTCCAAGTTGTGAATAGCTTCCCCCTGCCTTTGTACCCGCAGTTGTATCTCATCATATTGTTCCATAAGGCACTTTAGCATATCCCCGATCTCTTTCAGGTCCTCATACCTGGGTTCTTTTATCCTATTAACTTCACAAGAAAAAGAAGAACCATCAAAGTAAGGAGTTGGGGGAAGATAAGAAATGTAAGCACAACCATGAAAGTGACCATCTTGACCACCACACATATCACACACATTCCACAAATAAGATTGAGTTGGTGCACATAACTCGCTCTCGAGAATATTTTGATAATTTTGCCGTGCGTGGTTTCCTCCACAATATGCATAACAAGGATCAAAAGTAGAATTACCAACATCAAAACTCTCATAATTCCAAGATGCCATGTCTCTCAGATCAAAAATAAAAAAAATTAAAAATAAATAATATCAAATACACGAAACAAATATAATAATTCAACTTGCAACCTAGAAATATGTACACCTACAACTACACCTTTACTTCCCTGGCAGCAACGCCAAAATTTGATCATGCCCAACTGTGCCTTATAAAAAGGACAAAGCAATCGTTGCAAATATAATCTGGTTTACAAGTGCGGAGTCGAATCCCACAGAGAACTAAGGCTTAGCTATAGTTGTTCACTATCACCAAGAATACAAGCTTGAACAATTCCTAACTTATAGATATTAAGATTCTTGTGTTTAACTAACTAACTAACAAATTAAATTAATAAATTAACACTAAAGATACTACAGGTTGGAGAAAAGATTAAGGAGGTCTAGAGTTATGATTTCCCCAATTGTTGGAATCCTTCCTACTATGTCTTTTATAATTTTGCCTAAGTATTCTCTACCGATCATGAGCGCTCTTCATGTTGTAATTCTCTACCAAGTAATTATGACAATTTACTAGACATACTCTCCCGAGTTACGCTAGCTGGCTTTAGTTACAGCTCACTTAGATCGCACCCAAGGTTTTTGTGATGACCCGGCCGGTCGTTTCAAGAATTTATGCCCCGATCACCTATTAACTGCTTTCCCCGTATTTGTTTCTGCTTTTTTTTTATTTGTGGGGATGTTTGGTTTTGAATTTCGGAGACTTTTGGGACACTTAGTCCCTAAATGAGAGCTTAAGTGTTAGAAATTTGACCGTAGTCGGAATAGTGTGAAGACGGCCTCGAAATGAAATTCCTATGATTCCATTATCTCCGTTGGGTGATTTCGAGTTTAGGATCATGTTCGGATTTTGTTTTGGAGGTCCATAGCTAATTTAGGCTTGAAATGCCGAAAGTTGAATTTTTGGAGGTTCCAGTTCGATAGTGAGATTTTGATCTAAGGGTCGGAATGGAATTTCAGAAGTTGGAGTAGCTCCATAGTGTTAAGTGTGTCGTGTGTGCAAAATTCAGGTTATTCAGACGAGGTTTGATAGACATTTTTGATCGAAAGCGCAAATTGAGAGTTTTTGGAGTTCTTATGCTTGAATCCGATGTAAAATTGGTGTTTGATGTTGTTTTGAGCGTTCGAAGGTTGGAACAAGTTTGAATGATGTTTTTGGATTGGTTGGAATGTTTGGTTGAGATCCCAGTGGCCTTGGGTTTGTTTCGGATGCTCAACGGACCATTTTTGGACTTGGAGAAGGATCAGATTTTTGCTGGTTTTTGTTGCAGATTTTTCTTCATCGCGATCGCGCGAGCATGCTCGCGATCGCGAAGGCTTAGATGAGGCATAGGGAAATTTTTCTCTTCGCTTTCGTGTGAAGAGGAATACAAACACGTAGTTATGGGCAATGCTGAATCGCGAACGCGCGGGCTAGGCCGCGTTCGCGTAGAAGAAATAAGGCGACATTGGAATTAAGTGTTTCTCTATGCAGTCGCGTGAAGCCAACCGCAATCGTGTATGTCTGAGGGAGCTATAGCATCGCGTTCGCGTGAGGGTTTCTGCGTTTGTGTAGGGTTAATTTGGGATCTAGCAAAGTTTCTCTTCGCGATCGCATGGAAGCTTCCGCGATCGCGATTAAGGATTACTTGGGCAATATTAAACATTTCAAAAATGAGGGTTTGGCCAGTTTTATCAAAACTTAAGCTTGAGAGCTCGGATTTGAGCGAGGTTTTGAGGGATTTTCAGAAATATCGATTGGGTAACGATTCTCAACTCCTTTTTGCTTGTAACCCATTAACTTAATCATGAGTTCATCATTTAATTTCGGAAATTAGGAAAAAATTGGAAGAAAGTTCTTAGAGTTATAATTCCAGTTTTGATTGAGAATTTGTCATTGGATTTGGATAATTTTGGTATGGTTAGACTCGTGAGAGCATGAGGATTCTGAAAATATAAATTTTACCCGATTCCGAGACATGGGCCAGGAGGGCGTTTTGGTCATTTTACCTAATTTCACGTATTAGCTTAGAAATTATTTGTGGAATCAGTTACTTAAAGTTATATTTTCATTATGCAACTGAATTGAATAGAGTTGGGCCATTTGGAGTCGAGTAATCGTGGCAAGAACGTGGTTTCAGGTTGATTTTGAGCCGGTTCAAGGTAAGTGACTTGCCTAACCTTGTGTGGGGGACATTTCCCTTAGGATTGGTATTGTGATAATTGAAATGCCTTGTACGTGAGGTAACGAGTTCATACTTGTGCTAATTGTTGAAAATCCTATTTTCACTAAAGCAGCTTTAATTGTGTTTTTCCTTTCCTGCTTACATTACTTGAAATTTAAGCCTGTTGTTAGCTTAGAGAAGCATGTATAATTGACTTAATTGCTTTATTTGCTTAAACTGCCTTAATTGTATTATGTGAAGCATGCTAGGTTAGAATTACGTGTTTTACCTTGGAATGAAGTTGAGTTTAATTGAGTATTCTTTGTGTTATTGCTGTGTGTTTTATTTTGGGACTGCGGATGGTATCCCGGGAGATCCCCTGTACGTATTTTGATTTGAACTAAAGTGCAGGATACCGAGAGATACCCAGCACATATATTGAGGATACTAAGAGATCCTCGGGATACCAAGAGATCCTCGGCTGTTATTTCTGTGTGAGCTGTATTCCTTTCCATTATTATCTTGTCTCTATTATAATTGATGATTGTTTTTTCTACCATGCGTTATTTCCTACTTTTGCACTTAATTATACTGTCTTATTCTATATTGTTCTACCTTGTATTTTATTTAACCTCAGTAGGGCCCTGACCTTCCTCGTCACTACCCGATCGAGGTTAGGCTTGGCACTTACTGAGTACCGCTGTGGTGTACTCATGCCCTTTCTGCGCATGTTTTTCATGTGCTGATCCAGGTACTTCCACTCAGACTTATCACACTTGAGACAAGGCTCTTGTAGAGACTCCGAGGTATATCTACCGCGTCCGCAGACCGAAGAGTCCCTTTCTATCATCCCTTTAAGTATTAACCCTTCTGTATTTCTTTTCTTTGTTAGAAATTCTGGAGTTAGATACTTTAGACATTCAAAAGCTTGTGTTTCATGAGATTCCGGATTTTGGGAAATGTTGTTAGCTTCGAGAGTTGTTATTTTATATGTCGAGCGGCATATTAAACACTATCTTATTTTACTATTTCGGTTTTAATTATTTCTTCCGCAATTTTTGTTTATTTTCCGCATTGTTAGGCTTATCTAGTCGTAGAGATTAGGTGCCGTCACGATGGTTCACGGAGGGCAAACCGGTATCGTGAAAAGTTGGTATCAGAGCTCTAGGTTCATAGGAGTCATGAATCACAAGCCGGTTTATTAGAGTCTCGCGGATCGGTACAGAGACGTCTGTGTTTATCTGCGAGAGGCTATGTAACTGTTAGGAAAATTTCACTTCACTTGAGTCCTTGTCGTACGTGATTTTGATATCATAACTCTAAACTTCTGTCTTCTATTCTCTCACAGATGGTGAGGACACGTGCAACCCGAGATGATCAGGCACCCGCGTCCCTTACTGCAGTCGTTAGAGGCCAGGGCCACGGTAGAGGCCGAGGACGCGCACGCGGTGCAGCTAGAGCACCCACTCGAGCTACCACCAAGGAGCTATCGGCAGTTCCAGTCGGAGCCCAGGCATCTAATACGCTTACTGTTACTACTACTCTAGCACTTCAGGAGACTCTAGCACAGTTCATGAGCATATGCACCACTCTGGATCAGGCAGGGCTGCTTCCCCTTACTGCAGCTACATCTCAGGTCGGGGGAGGAACACAAACTCCCACCGCCCGCACTCCTGAGTAGCGAGTGCATGTTGATCAGGTCCCAGAGATTATTCTGGTACAACCTGTTGTTCCTGATCAGCCCGAGGATCGGGCAGCGACTTCCGAGGATGAGCAGCGGAGGCTTGAGAGGTTCAAGAAGTATAAGACTCCTATATTCAGTAGTCTAGCATTAGAGGATGATCTTGGGTTTCTAGATGAGTGCCACCGTATTCTCCGTACCATGGCTATTTCAGGATCAAGCGGGGTTTCCTTCACTACCTTCCAGTGTCGAGGTGCTGCCTATGAGTGATGGCGTACTTATGAGTTAGACAGTTCGAATAAGGTAGCTTCCCTGACTTCGACTCAATTTTCAGACATGTTCTTGAGAGAGTATGTTCCTCAGAGCCTTAGGGACGCATGACGCGCAGAGTTTGAGCATTTGCGCCAGGGTGCTATGACTGTCTCAGAGTATGCTGTCCGTTACACTACTTTGGCTAGACATGCACCAGCCTTGGTTTCTACTATTCGCGAGAGGGTTCGCCGGTTTATTGAGGGGCTTATTCCCAGCATCAGGTCTAGCATGACTCATGAGTTGGAGATGGATATTTCTTATCAGTAGGAGGTCAGTATTGCTAGGAGGATTGAGGGTATGCATGCTAGAGAGAGAGAGAGAGGAGAGGGAGGCCAAGAGGTCTCGAGAGTCAGGCCATTATTCTGGTGTCCGTGCCCCAGCTGCAGGTCGTCATGGTAGGGGTTATATGAGTCGCCCTATTCATTCAGCTCTTCCAGTAGCCAGTGGTATTCCAGCTCCTCCTAGGCCTCAGGAGCCTTATTATGCACCTCCAGTATCTAGTGCGCCTCCTGCGCGGGGTGCTTTCAGAGGTCAGTCCAGTAGACCTGGCCCGAGCCAGTCACAGCCACCACGTTCTCCCAAAGCTTGTTTTGAGTGTAGTGACACACGTCATGTGGTGAGGGATTTCCCTAGACTGGGGAGGAGTGCGTCCCCACAGACTTCTCAGCCACAGTGCGCTCCACAGAGTTCTCAGTCTATGATCACAGCACCAGTTGCTATCTCACCTACTTAGCCAGCTAGAGGTGGAGGTCGGGGAGGTAGAGGTCGCCCTAGAGGGAGAGTCCAGGCCAGATACTATGCCCTTCATGCCCGTACCGAGGCTATTGCCTCCGATTCTATCATCACAAATATTGTCCTGGTTTGTCACAGAGATGCATCGGTTCTATTCGATCCAGGCTCCACTTATTCTTATGTGTCTTCTTATTTTGATCCTCATTTGGGTGTATCCCGGTATTCTTTGAGTTCCCCTGTTTATGTTTCTACTCTTATGGGAGATTCTCTTGTTGTGGACCGCATATATCAGTCGTGTTTGGTTGCTCTTAGTTATTTTGAGACCAGAGCCGATTTATTGTTGCTCAGCATGATTGATTTTGATATTATCTTGGGCATGGATTGGTTGTTGCCCCATTATGCTATTCTTGATTGTCACGCCAAAACCGTGACGTTGGCTATGCCAGGTGTACCGCATGTTGAGTGGAGGGGTGCTTTAGATCACACTCCCAGTAGAGTTATTTCCTTCCTTAAGGCTCAGCAAATGGTTGAGAAGAGGTGTGACGCGTATCTAGCTTATGCGAGAGATGTCAGTATTGATACCCCTTCCGTTGAATCAGTCCCAGTAGTACGGGATTTTTCTAATCTTTTTCCAGCTGACCTTTTGCGCATGCCACTCGACAGAGATATTGATTTTGGCATTGATCTTTTGGCGGGAACTCATCCCATTTCTATTCCTCTGTATCGTATGGCTCCTCCTAAGTTGAAGGAATTGGAGGACCAGTTATAGGAATTGCTTGATAAGGGTTTTATTCGGCCTAGTGTATCACCTTGGGGTGCTTCTGTCTTGTTTGTAAAGAAGAATGATGGTTCTATGCGTATGTGCATTGATTATCTCCAGTTGATTGAACAAAGTTACAGTGAAGAACCGTTATCCTTTGCCTCGTATTGATGATTTGTTTGACCAGCTTCAGGGTGCACGAGTGTTTTTAAGATTGACTTGCATTCAGGGTACCATCAGTTGAAGATTAGGGAGCCAGATATCCCGAAGACTGCTTTCAAAACTCGATATAGTCATTACGAGTTCCTTGTTATGTCATTCGGGCGGACCAATGCCCCAGTAGCCTTTATACATTTGATACACAGTGTGTTCCGACCATATCTTGAATCATTCGTTATTGTCTTTTTTGATGATATTCTGGTGTATTCCTGGAGTCAGGAAGATCATGAGAAGCACCTGAAGACTGTGCTTCAGACTTTGAGAGAGAAGAAGTTATATGCTAAGTTCTCGAAATGTGAGTTTTGGTTGGATTCTGTGGCATTCTTGGGTCACGTGGTTTCTAGTGAGGGGATAAAGGTGGATCTAAAGAAAGTGGAAGCAGTGCAGAGTTGGCCCAGACCATCCTCAGTTACAGAGATCCGTAGTTTTCTTGGCTTGCCGGGGTATTACCATCGATTTATTGAGGGTTTTTTATCCGTTGCAACACCTATGACCAGACTGGCCCAGAAGGGTACTCCATTCTAGTGGAGAGAAGAGTGTGAGGCGAGCTTTCAGAAGCTCAAGAAAACTTTGACTATAACCCCAATTTTGATATTGCCTAGGTTCGGGGTCTTATATTGTCTATTGTGATGCCTCGAGGATTGGCCTTGGAGCGGTATTAATGCAGGACGGTAGAGTGATTGCCTACGCATCCAAACAGTTGAAAGTACATGAGAAGAATTGTCATGTCCATGACCTTGAGTAAGCTGCTATAGTTCACGCCTTGAAGATCTGGCGTCATTATTTGTACGGTGTGCCTTGTGAGATTTATACTGATCATCGGAGTTTGCAGCATTTGTTCAAGTAGAAGGACCTTAATTTGCGCCAGAGGAGATGGCTAGAGCTGCTGAAGGACTATGATATCACTATTTTGTATCACCCGAGCAAGGCCAATGTGGTGGCCGATGCTTTGAGTCGCCGAGTGGAGAGTTTGGGGAGTTTGGCTTTATTTACCAGCAACGGAGAGGCCCATGGCGATGGATATTCAGGCCTTAGCCAGCCAGTTTGTGAGATTGGATCTTTTGGAGCCTAGTCGGGTTCTAGCTTGCGTGGTTTCTCGGTCTTTATTATTTGATCGTATCAGGGAGCGCCAGTTTGATGACCTTCATTTGCTTGTCCTCAAGGACAAGGTTCAACACGGTGATGCCAGAGATGTGACTATTGGAGATGATGGGGTATTGAGGATGCAGAGTCAAATTTGTGTACCGAATATTGATGGGCTTCGGGAGTTGATTCTAGAGGAGGCCCATAGTTCACGATATTCCATTCATCCGAGTGCCGCGAAAATGTACCAGGATTTGAGACAATACTATTGGTGGATGCGGATGAAGAAAGACATAATTGGGTTTGTAGCTCGGTGCCTCAATTGTTAGCATGTGAAGTATGAGCACTAGAGACCGAATATGTTGCTTCTGCAGATAGATATTCCGGAGTGTAAGTGGGAGCAGATCACCATGGACTTTGTAGTTGGGCTCCCACGAACTTTGAGGAAGTTCGACGCTATTTGGGTGATTATGGATCGGCTGACCAAGTCTACGCATTGCATTCCTGTGTGTACTACCTATTCTTTGGAGCATCTGGCGGAGATTTATGTACAAGAGATTGTTCGTCTGTATGGTATTCCAGTTTCCATCATTTCAGATAGAGGCACTCGGTTCATATCACGGTTCTGGAGGGCTGTACAACATGAGTTGGGTACTCGGGTGGAGTTGAGCACAACATTTCACCCTCAAACGGATGGACAATCCAAACGCACTATTCAGATTCTTGAGGATATGCTCCGTGCGTGTGTGATTGAGTTTGGAGAGCCTTGGGATCAGTTCTTGCCATTGGAAGGGTTTACCTACAACAATAGTTATCAGTCCAACATTCAGATGGCATCGTATGAGGCTTTATATGGTAGGCGGTATAGATCCCCAGTGGGTTGGTTTGAGCTGGGTGAGGCTAGATTATTGGGCACAGATTTGGTTCAGGATGCTTTGGAGAAGGTGAAGGTGATTCAGGATAGACTCCGTACGACCCAGTCCAGACAGAAGAGTCACACGGACCGGAAGGTTCGTGATGTTTCCTATATGGTGGGAGAGCGGGTTCTACTTCGGTTTTTGCCTATGAAGGGCACTATAAGATTTGGGAGGAAAGGGAAATTGAGTCCGAGGTTTATTAGCCCTTTTGATATATTGAGGCGTGTTGGGGAGGTTACTTATGAGCTTGCCCTACCTCCAAGATTTGTAGGACTTCATCCGGTATTTCATGTTTCGATGCTCCGGAGGTATCACGGTGATTCGTCGCATGTGTTGGATTTGAGTTCAGTCCAGTTGGACAAGGACCTATCTTACATTGAGGAGCCAGTGGCAATATTGGATAGGCAGGTTAGAAAGCTTAGGTCAAAGAACATTGCATCAGTGAGGGTTCAGTGGCGGGGTCAGCAGGTCGAGGAGGTGACCTGGGAGACCGAGCAGGGTTGTGCAGCCGTTACCATCATCTTTTCACTACTTCAGGTATGTGTCTATGCTCGTTCGAGGACGAACGAATGTTTAAGTGTAGGAGGATGTGATGACCCGCCCGGTTGTTTTAAGAATTTACGCTCCGATCCCCTATTAACTGCTTTCCCCGTGTTTGTTTTTGCTATTTTGATTTGTGGGGATGTTTGTTTTTTAGTTTCGGAGAGTTTTGGGACACTTAGTCCCTAAATGAGAGCTTAAGTGTTAGAAATTTGACCGTAGTCGGAACAGACGGCCTCAAAATGGAATTCCGATGGTTCCGTTAGCTCAGTTGAGTGATTTCGGGTTTAGGAGTGTGTTTGGATTTTGTTTTCGAGGTCCGTAGCTAAATTTAAGCTTGAAATGAAGAAAGTTGAACTTTTAGAGTTTTCAGTTCGATAGTGAGATTTTGATCTAAGGGTCAGAATGGAATTCCGGAAATTGGAGTAGTTCCATAGTGTTGAGTGTGACGTGTGCGCAAAATTTCAGGTCATTAGGACGAGGTTTGATAGACTTTTTGATCGAAAGCGTAAATTGAGAGTTTTTGGAGTTCTTAGGCTTGAATCCGATGTTGGTGTTTTGATGTTGTTTTGAGCGTTTCGAAGGTTGGAACAAGTTTGAATTATGTTTTAGGATTGTTTGGCATGTTTGATTGAGGTCTCGGGGGCCTCGAGTGTGTTTTGGATGCTCAACGAACCATTTTTGGACTTGGAGAAGGATCAGATTTTTGCTGGTTTTTGTTGCAGACTTTTCTTCTTCGCGATCGCGAAGGCTTAGATGAGGCAGAGGGAAATTTTTCTCATTGCGTTCGTATGAAGAGGAATGCGAACACGTAGTTATGGGCAGTGCTGAATCGCAAACGCGTAGGCTAGGCCGCGTTCACGTGGAAGAAATAAGGCGGCAATGGAATTAAGTGTTTCTCTACGCGGTTGCATGAAGCCAACCGCGATCGCGTAGGTCTGAGGGAGCTAAAGCATCGCGTTCGTGTGAGGGGTTCCACGTTCGCGTAGAGTTAATTTGGGAGCCAGTGAAGTTTCTCTTCGCGATCACGTGGAAGCTTCCGCGATCGCGATTAAGGATTACCTGGGCAGTATTAAACATTTCAAAAACGAGGGTTTGACCATTTTTATCAAAACTTAAGCTTGGGAGCTCGGATTTGAGAGAGGTTTTGAGGGATTTTTAGAGATATCGATTGGGTAACGATTCTTAACTCCTTTTTGCTTGTAACCCATTAAACTAATCATGAGTTTATCATTTAATTTCGAAAATTTGGAAAAAATTGGAAGAAAATTCTTAGACATAGAATTCGAGTTTTGATTGGGAATTTGTCATTGGATTTGGATAATTTTGGTATGGCTAGACTTGTGAGAGTATGAGGATTCTTAAAATGTAAATTTTACCCGATTCTGAGATGTGGGCCCGTAGGGCATTTTGGTCATTTACCTAATTTTGCGTATTAACTTAGAATTTATTTGTGGAATCAGTTACTTGAAGTTATATTTACAGTATGCAATTGAATTGAATAGATTTGGGCCATTTAGAGTCGAGTAATCGTGGCAAGAACGTAGTTTCAGGTTTATTTTGAGCTGGTTCGAGGTAAGTGGCTTGCCTAACCTTGTGTGGGGGACGTTCCCCTTAGGATTGCTATTGTGATAATTGAAATACCTTGTACGTGAGGTGACAAGTGCGTACTTGTGCTAATTGTTGAAAATCCTATTTTCAGTAAAGTAGCTTTAATTGTGTTTTTCCTTTCCTGCTTACATTACTTGAAATTTAAGCCTGCTGCTAGCTTAGAGAAGCATGTCTAATTGACTTAATTGCTTTATTTGCTTAAACTGCCTTAATTGTATTATGTGAAGCATGCTAGGTTAGAATTACCTGTTTTACCTTGGTATGAAGTTGAGTTTAATTGAGTATTCTTTGTGTTATTGCTGTGTACTTTATTTTGGGACTACGGGACGACATCCCGGGAGATCCCTTGTACGTATTTTGATTAGAACTGAAGTACGGGATACCGAGAGATCCCCAACACGTATATTGAGGATACTAAGAGATCCTCGGGACACCAAGAAATCCCTAGCATATATTGAGGATACCAATAGATCCTCGGGATACCAAGAGATCCCTAACATATATTGAGGATACCAAGAGATCCTCGGGATACCAAGAAATCCCCGGTTGTTATTACCGTGATTATCTTGTCTCTATTATAATTGATGATTGTTCTTTCTATCATGTGTTATTTCCTACTGTTACACTTACTTATACTGTCTTATTCTATACTTTTATTTTATTTAACCTCAGTAGGACCCTGACCTTCCTCGTTACTACCCCACCGAGGTTAGGCTTGGCACTTACTGAGTACCGCTGTGGTGTACTCATGCCCTTTCTGCGCATGTTTTTCATGTGCTGATCCAGGTACTTCCACTCAGACTTATCACGCTTGAGACGAGGCGCTTGTAGAGACTCCGAGGTATATCTACCGCGTCCGCAGAGCGAAGAATCCCTTTCTATCCTCCCTTTAAGTATTAAATCTTCTGTATTTCTTTTCTTTGTTAGATATTCTGGAGTTAGACACTTTAGACATTCAAAAGCTTGTGTTTCATGAGATTCCGGGTTTTGGGAAATGTTGTTAGCTTCGAGAGTTGTTATTGTATATGCCGAGCGACATCTTAAACACTATCTTATTTTACTATTTCTGTTTTAATTATTTCTTCCGCAATTTTTGTTTATTTTCTGCATTGTTAGGCTTACCTAGTCGTAGAGACTAGGTGCCGTCACGATAGTTCACGGAGGGCGAACCGGGGTCGTGACAATTTCGTTATCCCTAATCCCACCTTTAAACCCTTGGTTATTGATTCCTCACATACGTCAGAAGTGATGTTGTTCAACAATTACCTAAATATGCACTCTCTCCCGAGTAATACATACTAAATAGGCACAGCTAATTGAGGGTCCTTCAATCAACCACAAGAATAATATAGTTGAACAAATAGAGAAAATACTACGGCTCAATTATATAAAAACATAACAAGGAATTTATCCTACAACAGGTTCCATCAAAACCCTAGATAACAAATTAGCTATTCATAATAGTATGTAAAACTACAATAAAAAAAGTCATAATCAAAAATGAAAAATAGGAAGAGGAAGGAAAAACTCGTAGAAGAATTCCCCGCCTTGCTCCTTTTGTGTCTCTGCCTCCTTAGGTCGAATCTGTGTCAAAAGTCTGTCCAACCTCCTTAAAATACTATTTATCCATGTATATATACCAAGTAGAGTTGGGCCCAAACAGTTACACCTTCTCCTATGCGAAAAAGGACACATTTTCCGGATAGGACATGCGCGGCCGCGCTTGGACCGCGCATATCCACTTTGATTCTGCCTGACGAGCGCAGCCTGAGCACGGCTTGAGCGCGACTGCGCTCTCGATGCGCACTTTTCACCCTGTTCTGCTAGAAATTTGGGAAACCGTAAAACATGCAAGTTGTAGCCATTTGAGTTAGCTTTCCAACCATATATTGTGGAGCCCAAATGGAGTTCTGAGAAAAAGGTTATGTCCATTTTACTAGACAGTGCGCAATATGCCTACTCGATTCTTCGTTCGTTCTAACTATTATCCGTTGATCCCCAAACACGATCCCGGCTTAATTCCTTGGGCTTTTACTCAAACTTCAAAGCTCCAAATCACTTGAATTCATTCCATAATATCTACATAGCTCGGAATCACTCCTACAAGGCATAAAATACACAATTAGTGCAAGACACTAGCGATTAAAACACCAACTCGACTAAAGTGTAGTAAATTAGAGTGTAATAATCGACTAAAATACGTAATTATAGCCTATCATCACAATGCAAAGCCACATGTAATCAAGTGATTCAATTGAATTCACTACGCCGAAAAATTATAATGTGCAAATAGGAGATAAATTTTTGTACATATATAAAAGTTTGAATTAGGTGTAAATTCTGAATCCCCTTATAAGAATTTCTAGCTGCAACACGTATAGGACCTCTCTCGCAAACTATAACAGATTAAGAATCCGAAAAATTTACTTATCGTGCATTATAATAAGAAGCATAAAATGGTAGAGAAAGCAGAAGATGAGGAAAACAACAACTTTGATGGAAAGCAGTTGGTTCTGTGCATTGAATAATTGCAAGAAATATACTGGAAATAGAACAATGATCATATAAATTTGAAAAGCAGAGAGATAACAAAAAGACCCAATTTCACAATAATTACAACCACAAATTTAGCGACTTGAGTTTACCTTGACAAGAAAACACAACAAGAAGACCAAATCGTATAAGCTGCGGTGACAGAACCCACAAAGCAAGTATTAGCACATCAAGTAACAAAACCCATCTATTAGCGTTAACACAGATTCATCACAAAACACACAAATTATAAGCTGCGTACAGCAAGAAGACCAAATCGTTTTGTGATTTTTTGTTGAGTTTTGCTCTGTATATATATATATATATATATATAGTGTTAATCGCTTGAGAACTTGCCGATGGAGTAGCGGGCAGTTGCAGTGAGGGCATATTTGTTCGTAATTCTTTGCATCCTCTTTGCTGAATTTGGTGTACATGTTTTGGGATAACATTAGAGCGGGAGATTTTAGGGTTTTTTTGATTAATTTGGGGGATATGGGCGGACAGTTGTTGAGGAAAAAAAGGAGGGAATAATTAGCACATAAATTTTCATTTTATTCAGATGTAATAACGAGGGGACACAATTTGAAAGACCGAAAATTATTCCCTCATAAAAAATACAGTAAAAGATAACTTTAACGGCCGGAATAAATATTGGCTGCTATAAGCATACATATAACGACTGAATTAATTTCCTTTCATAAAGAAGTGATCGTTAAAGACCTCTTTTCCTGTAGCGTATATTTGGACTTGGAATAGAGAGGCAAGCTAGCATGCAATATATATGTGTATGTTCGTCCACCTAGAACTTTTTAGTTTTTTTTTTCTTTTTTTATATTTGAAAATGGTAGAAATTCTTCTTATCGATTAATTTCCTAACTTGTTCTTGAGTGATGATTACCAAAGAGTAACTGGATAAAAATCTGGTAATGACAAGATTTAATTTAAATCATTTTATTTCTTATGTGTCTTAATGTGGGAATCTAGCAGCTAGCCTAATTTTTAACTGTCTTTATATATATGTAAAGTTCTTTTTATAAGAGAGTAAGGAAGAGTGGAGTTTTTGGCCTCGAGATAGACCGTGAAACCTCTAAATATAACAAAAGAGTGATGACCAACAGCTTCTTGACTTATGCATTCAATAATTGCTTGAATTATATAAGCTCTTATCCCCAATTCATCAAATCTGCTATAGCCATGCATATATCTTAGATGAGTAAATTAACTTGAACATGGTTTTAGTAGTAGCAATTCTCGAGAGAATGATAAAACTATTAAAAATTAAATGACATTTTATGCTCAACCTTTTCGTAATCAGAATCCTCCACAGAAATTCATTTACGCTTCAAAACGACAAATAATTGGCATGGTTTCTCGTAGTTAGCTTTCATCCATGCAGAGATGTCTTCACTTTTGAGAATAGTCCTCGAAAAAGCTTCATCTGCGATTTTACTTCCAAAGTGATTGATAAAAACTCCTTCCAAAACAGCCCTTAGGTTTGTCATTAAACTCTTTGCATCAGCCTCATCTACAAGCTTTGATTGGGGATATGTCAACTCTATTCTCTCGATGCTAAAACAGCCATTTTTCTCCACCACTTTAGTCATGTCTTCAGGAGAGGGAAAATACACTGGCACATTGAATGCGTCAACTAGAGATTCATCTAGCATTCCCTGAATATATGTGAGAAAGAAAGAAAACTCAATTCCAAATATACGACTAACACTTATTGAAATAATAAATGATTAGTTAGCTTGCCTAATAACTGTTAGAGCTAGTTAGTACTATTAGAGGTGGTTAGTTGCACATGTCGTGCACGTGAGGATACAGCCTGTATCAGTCTATAAAAGGCTGTCATTATACATTTTGAATATTTCTCTCTGCGTGTGCCCTAATCTACCGCTCCATTAATTGAGCAGTGGAGCTCCATCTCTGTGTCAATTTCTTCAAAACTAACTAGTTTTTCATGAGTTTCACATATCCATTCGCATTTCACTCTCATCATAAAAAGTTCAATTTTTATCTGAAATAGGTCACAATAATTAAATCTAGCTAAAATGGGAATGATAAACGTAGATAGTTTTCAAATATGGAAATTAATGTGACTCTTTGAGACATAAAAAAGAAAATGTGTCAGCATAAAATGGAATGGAGAGAGTATCAGATATCAATCTTTGCAAAACCATGGAGTACATAATATACCTCATTGACCATATCAATAAGACTTGATCCGAAAAATTTGAGGAGACGATAACCTGAAAATGGCGAAACTAGGACCATTATTCCTCCAGGAACAATCTCCTCAGCTCTTGCATTCAAGAACACTTCCATATCGTTGTCGAACTGAGAAACATAAGCGTTAACTACTGCAATATTTGGGGCATCTACATAGTGAATCAATCCCTTATTCCACGCAGGGGATTTCTCATCTAATAACTCTTCTGGCAACTTAGATAACCAATGGATAGCAGAAGATGAATGTGCAAAATGGATCGATCCTGAGGGAAATAACCTGCGGTGGAAAGACCCTGGAACTCCTGATGCAAAATAAGACCTATCGGCAGGTAGGGATCGAAAGAGGGTATTGAAATCATTGGTGATATGATCGTTGAAGAATACTTGGAATTGAGGAACAATATTAATGGAATCTGTACTGAATTGGTCCTTTATAGCTTGTATAATATGTTGCATAGCTGAGAAAGTGTTCGGTCCAACTGAACATCCCAAGTCTACAATACGAAATGTGTTTATTGAAGCTGATAACAGGCTTTTGATGTCAAGCTTTTCAGCAATTGCATCTCTTATCATCTCTTTAGCACCATCTAGCACTTCTTTCTGCAGTTGACAAACACACATAAGTTTGACTAAGAATTTGCAGCTTTATCATGCATACTAATTCACCAACATCTAATATCTAAAATTCATGTGAGCAATTTGTTACGTACTATTTTTGGTGAGGTGGATGTGCGGGCACACTAGATGGATAAGATTAGGAATGAAGATATTCGGGAGAAGGTGGCGTGGCTTCCATTGATGACAAGATGCGGGAAGCGAGACTCAAATGGTTCGGACAAGTACAAAGGAGAAGTCTAGATGTTCTTGTAAGGAGGTGTTAGCGGCTGGTTTTGGAGGGAACGAGAAGAGGTAGAGGACGGCCTAAGAAGTCTTGGGGAGAGGTGATCAAGCAGGACATGGCGATGCTTAAGATTTCCGAGAACATGGCCCTTGATAGGAAGCTGTGGAGGTCCAGTACTAGGGTTGTAGATTAGGAGATAGTTGAGTCTTTCCTTACTTCGTACCTTTGTAAGGCTAGTATGGTAGGGTTTCTATCGAAGTCAGCTAGTGGCAATGTTGAGCCTTACTACTCTTTCGTTTTTCATAGCGCCATGTGCATGTAATTTCTATCGGTTTTTCTTTTGCATCTACTTTCTCATTTTCATGATGTTATGTACTGATATTGTCTCTTTTCGTCTTCTTGAGCCGGTGGTCTTTCGAAAACAGCCTCTCTCCTCCCTCAGGGTAGGGGTAAGATCTGCATACACACTACCCTCCCCAGACCTCACTAGTGAGATTTTACTGATCGTTGTTGTTGTTGTAGTTGTTGATTTTGTTGGTAAATATATACTCGAATTACAAGAATCTATATAGTAAAATTGCTTAGGCAGTTGTCTAGCTATATGTGAAAAAGAATACGTTCACATGCAAGACTGAAAATTCTTATTTGTTACAAAGCTATATATGTTTTAAACACTGGATTCAAGATATTTTTCGTTCCATGTTTCTCAGAACAGTTAAGCTAAGCTAGAAATTAAATATAATACCTGCAATTGGGAGTTTCTGGAGTAACTGTAGGCACCATCACCAGCATTCATTGGGAAATAATATCTTTGCATTTTGTCTAAAGCTTGATACTTTTTCTTCATTATAAGCTTTCCTTTTTCTCCCCACAGTTGTTGCTTATATATATATAAATGTGGATAGAGTGAGTGGGACACAGATTCCCTTTTTGCAAGGCAACAACTCTAAGATGACTGCTGCCAATAATTATTTTATTTTATTATTTCAATATGCTAAGTTAATTGGGGAAGTTTCCACCAAAATATGTACTGTATTTTGGTTGGAAGGCTGGCCACGACGTAATTCTCCCTCTGTTATGTTATGGAGAAAGAAAAGCAACGTAACCTACCTTTCTTCATTCCTTTTCAGTGGAGAAGCGAAAAAATTAATCATCAATATGACAATATATAATATTCTGAACCAAGAGTACCCCACATTGCAGTGGCAATTCCCCAGCAAAACATTATCCTGCATTCACTGGCAATATTATAATATCCCAACCACATACAAAGTAGCTAGGGCACACATATCAAGTTATTAAATGTCTCTTTTTATAACATTTTTGCATTTGTCATTCTCAGGTCCATGTTGCATGATTCTACAACGGTTTTTATTTTTCCTTGTTTATTCTTCAAATATATTGGCCGTGGACGGTATTTTTCTCTTACACAAGGTTTATCCAGTGGGAACTAAGAGAATAGACGCTAACGCCTCTTCACTATGTGCTGATCCGAGTACCTATTCAAAGATAAATTCCGAATTTAGATTTAATGAGTTCAACTTTTAAGATTTTCAGTATAGAACTCATTATACCGTAGCGCATTAAGAAAATTCTCTCTCTTCTCTCTCTAAACCAGACCCACAATGGCTATATTTTAACCGACGTCTTCTACACACGGCTACCGATGGACCCGCCGGACGGGCCACTCCGGCGCGTCTGGAAGGTCAATCGACTCCAAACACAACGGCGAAACAACGTACTGAACTTATAGATGCAAATGGGTCCTATGCTACCAAAGTCATCTCCACCTCGAATGTACCGACTCCCCAAAATCGCCATGGCAGGAATCAGTTATAGCTACTCACACCACTCATAATGGAATGCTAGCAGCTCTTTTCAAGGCAACAAATCATTATGGTGTTATGGCAGAAGAATGCAAGCTCACAATTGTTGGGAGATTCCTCAAACCAAGGCCAAAATTGACAAAATTAGGTCAAAATTTAAGGAATTAATCTCGATTAAGGGCTCTGCCAAGATTGGGGTTTATGACAACTATAATGTTTTTCTAGATTTCACCAATGAAGAAGACTTTAACATAGTTTGGTTCAGAAGGGTGATTGAAATTGAAGGACAACAGATGTGGCTGCAAAAATGGTCCTCTGATTTGAAAACTGAAGAGGATTTGCCTATTGCTCCGGTATGGGTCCTCCTTCCTGTTTTACCTTTTCATATGCACGCACGAAATTATGTAAAACAAGTGGTGAGTTCAATTGGTACTCCCCTTGAAATAGATTTGGTTACTAGAGGAAGAACGAGGCCTAGCATGGAAAAAGTCAGAGTCGAAATCGACATGCTTAAAGACTAGCCAGACTCTATTTATGTGGGACAGACATATGATAATGCCCCTCAGAAAGGTTTTGTGCAAAAAATAGAATTTAATGTGTCAAAATAGTGTAAATTTTGTCGAAAGCTGGGACACAATATGATCAACTGTAGAGCTTTAGAAAGAAGAAAGCTGATGAAAATAGAGAATTGGAAGCTCAAAAAACTATGGCAAATCAGAGGGATGAAACAAAAGAAAATAAAACTGATAACAAATAGGATGTTTCCGAAAATATCAGTGCTATAAATAATGCTCTAAATAGTGACAATAAGATATATAATCAAGTGGAAAAAATATCAAAGATAGAACCAGCAGAAAAGTTAAGAAGCGCAAACACAAGAAATTGCCCAAGAAGAAGTCTAAAGTTATTTTCAAGCCTATGATCAATCTGTCTGATGTTACAAACAAGGGTAAGAAGAACAACAAAGAGATCACTATGGCTTTACAAAATATGAATCAGAAAAGTGAACATGAAGAGGTTAAGAATGAACATAACAGTCAAGCAACATTCGAAAGGGGGGTCACACTAGATCTGCCAATAGCCAAGATACCTCTATTAAAAATCCAAGCAGTAAGGATCACACTGGGTCTACCAATAACAGTGAAGCTAAAGAAGCTTATCAGGAATCGATACAAGAAAATAGTGATCCAAATAAAAATGGAGATCAAGAGAAAAGACAAGAAGGAAAGAAAGCTCTTACAATGAGAGATTATGTCAATGAATCAACAACTGTTCCTTCAGAGATTAGAAATCTTCCTGGGATCGATATGGTAGTTGATATCAATATAGAATCCAATCCAAAACAAGACAAATATGTTATAAGCAAACAAATTGAAGTGACCTCCCCTAATAGGATAACAGTCATGATTCTAGAAGACCAACTCCAAACAGACTCAAAGGAAGGATCCTTTTAGGTCATAGGAGGTAAAGAAAAAGGGAAGAAAAAAGGAAAAAAGAACCAAAACAAAGATACTATATCTCCTAAAGGAGGAAACTCATGCTAACTTGATTTTTGTTTCCATGATTAAGTACAATGTTTTGGAACATTAGGGGAGTCAATACCAAAAAAGCTTAACCAAGATTAAAAAAAATATTACCATCTATAAGGTGGAACTTGTTTCCATTCTAGAACCTTTTGCCATATTAATCAAATTAAAAGGTGTAGGAGATTCCTTGGCTATCAACATTATACCTCCAATATTAATGGTCATATTTGGATCATGTGGTCAGGCAACAGCATGACCACTATTTTGAACAATCATGATCAACAACTTACCATCAAATTGCATTATAAGGCTGCTAAAAGTGATCTCTATATCACAACAGTGTATGCTAAATGCACTCCTGAAGAAAGGAGAGAACTGTGGCGTAACTTAGAGTTTACTAATCTCCAGGTGAATGGTACATGGTGAATTGGGGGTGATTTCAATGTCATTCTAGACCCAGATGAGAAAAAAGGTGGTAGACCACATAGAATGAGTATACAAGTCTTGATTTCAGTACTTGTATGGATAACTGTGGAATGATGGATTTGGGTTTTTGTAACGACCCGACTGGTCGTTTTGAGCAATTTCTCCTGATTCGATAGTTTGAGGTCTCGAGCAGCTTCACATTATGTATATCGACTTGTGTGCATGGTTGGATTCAGTTTCCGGATGAATCAGAGTTGAACTGGAAGAAAGAACCTAGTTTTGGAAGTTTAAATAGTGAAAATTTGACCTGAATTGGACTTTTGAATAAACGGCCATGGAATGAGTCGTGGGTGATTTCAATAGCATCGTATGGTGATTTTGGACTTAGGAACGCGTCCGGATTAGGATTTGGAGGTTCGTAGGGTAATTTGAGGTGTTTCGGCGAAAGTTGGAAAAGTCAAAGTTTGGAAAATGGGGAGGTTTGACCCATAGTTGACTTTTGTGATATCGAGGTCGGAATGTGATCCCGAGAGGTGGAACAGCTCCACTATGTCATTTTGGACTTGTCTGCAAAAATTGGCGTCATTCCGGGTTGAATTGATAGTCTTTGGCACGAGTTTTGGAAGTTAGAAGGTTTGAAAAGTTCCTAAGTTCGATTCTTGGTGTGATTCGATGTTTCGGTGTTGTTTTATGTGATTTGAGACTTAGAGATAGTCCGTGTTAGGTTATATGACTTGTTCTGTGTTTGGATGGGGTTCCGGGGGCCTCGAGTGTGTTTCGGATGGGGTACGAGTCATTTTCTCTTGTTTTTGAACTGCTGTTTTCTGCTTCTGGTATCCTCTTTCGCGATCGCGAGCAGCCTTTCGCGTTCGCGAAGCTTTGCTGCTGACCACGTGGAAATTCTTCTTTGCGTCTGCGCAACACTCCTCGCGTTCGCGAAGCTCTGCTTCATCCCTCATCGCGTTCGTGTCCCCCTCACGCGTTTTAGCTATGCAATTCTACTCTTCGTGTTCGCGTACTAGTTCACGCTGTGAGCACCTAATTTTTGACAATATTTAATTTTTTGTCACTTCTTCTATGTAAATATTTTAGGGGTTTTAACCTACAATTTTTAGCTTTGTTACACTTTTTATTATAGGGTAAAAATACAAAATTTTAAAAGGTGAATTATTACTATTACTATTATTTTATTTTTTATTTTTATTTTTAAAATAATAAAAAATTCGAAAAATATTAATTTTTTTTTTAATTTTTGGGTGAGATATAAAAAATAAGAAAAAGGGCAATATGGAATAAAAAATAAATAAAAGTAAAAGTGGGTGGAATTCTCTTTTGAAAAGTTAAAGAAAGTGAAAAATTAAAAGTAAAGTTTTGTGAAAATTTTTTAAAAATAAAAAGTAAAGAAAGTTGGAATTAAAAAATAAATATAAAGGTAGCTGAAAATTAAAAAAAATTAAAGTAAAATAAAGTAGAATTTTTATAAGAAAAGCAAAAGAAAGTGGATTGTTTTTTTAAGAAAAGTAAAATAAGTGGAATCCTCTTTTAAAAGTAAAAAAAAAGTGAGATTTTAAATAAGATAAAAGTAATTAAAGTTAGAATTTAAAAAATAAAAGTAAATAAAGGTGGGATTTCTTTTTATAAAAAAGAAAAGCAAATTGTAAGTGAGATTTCTTTTAATTAAAAGATAATAAAATATTTTTAAAAAAATAAAAATAATTCTGAAAAATTTCGAAAATTTTGCTATAAATAGAAGAGAAAATCTGAGAAGAAAAGGGAGAAAGGAGAGAAAAGAGAGGGGAGAATTGAGAGAAACACATTTTTTCTTCTCCTACGCTACGACAATTTCTACTCGTGTTAATCTTTCTTCCTCTTTCTTTCGAAAATTTCCAGCAATTCAACACTCCAAAACCCAACAAAAATACTTCAAAACATCCCCTTTTACACGCCAAAGAGTGGTGTTAACAGTCGAGGTCGAGGATTCCGTTGGAGCTCTGTTCACCGGCTTTGATGATCATCTTTGCTTATGCTTGTTTGGCGTTTGTCTGATTTATTGTACATATTCTTGGAGACTCATTTAATTGGAAATCTTGCATTAAAAGATTTATTCTTCCTTTTTTTTTAATCTTATTTTATGTAATTTTATTTATTTATCTTTAAATTTTATAAATAATAATGTAAATCAATCCTTAAATGTTATATGTTTAATCATGTTTCTGAAAATATAGTATTTAAACTTGTTAAAAATTTGGAAGATTTGGACACTGATAAGTTTAGGCTTCAATTGTTGGGATGTAGGGTATTGGTATATGATAATTTATTTATTCAAATATCTAAAATCATACACTTTTTCCACAAACAATTCCATAACTTTTGGCCTTACAATAATCTTAAATTAGTTTAGGAAAATACTTCAAGTGCGCTAGTTTATTTAGGTGCGCTTTAAATAATTAAATATCATGGCTATGTGTATGGTCTCCGTGGCATAATTGTGATATGTAACAAAATAAGTATTAGAACGCGTAACTTATTTCAAGATAATTTGTTTTTCATAATTTTAATCAAGAGATAAAGCGGACATAGGTAAAAGATGAGAACCAATAAAACACAAGTTATCCAAAAAATAGTATAAGCCAAATATAGTCAATAAAGCGACCGTGCTAGAACCACGAGACTCGGGGAATGCCTTACACCTTTTCCCCGGTCAACAAAATTCCTTACCCGGACTTTGTTTTCGCAGATCAATAATAAAAGAGTCAAACTTTCCTTTGAATAGGGATCAAATAAAAGGTGACTTGGAACACCCAAAAATCAATTGCAAGTGGCGACTCTGAATAACAAAATAATCCCTATTTCAAATTTGTCACTTTAATTGAAAAAAACTCTTTAACCCACAATCCATAACACACATTATCTTTTGGAGGGGTAGTAAATGGGTGTGACAGCTCTGACGACTCTGCTGGGGACCTTTTAAGAATTCGAGCTTATACATGTTGACTTTTTATTTAGCTTTATTAATTTTGTATATATTGTGATTTATCTGTGCCTAATGTGCTGCCTGTTCAGTTTTTACTGCTTCGATATTGTTGAACTGTACATATAAACTGTCTTCTCACGCACCCCCTCTGAGTCTTCTTGAAATTAAAAATTGGGCATTTGCTTGACATAGCCCGCTTTCTTTGAGATAGCCGAGGTGCTTGTCACCCGGTGAAGGATTTTAGTCACACATGTTTTAGGCGGGGAGCACCACCAGTTAAGCCGGAAAGCAATGCTACCGGTACACTGACCCTCCTCGGTTCGAGTTGTCCGCTCGAGTAAGCCAGTCTAGATACCTTCTCCACCAGGATTTAAACCTAGAAGAACAAACCTCGTACCGGATTTCCCTAGTAGGTTCGCTCTATGTGCATCACATGCATTTGACTTAGCAAAACTCGGCACAGGGGCCGGGTCCGTATAAGACAGGTATCCTATTTGAGACCATCATGTTAACGTATGTGCTACTTGATACATCATTTGGAAGGCTTACTTGCATTGTCGACCGGCTTTAGAAAATTGGCGAAGCGGAATCATTAAAAAAAAAGAAAAAAGAAAA
The DNA here is from genome assembly GCF_000393655.2 of Nicotiana sylvestris. NCBI lineage: Eukaryota > Viridiplantae > Streptophyta > Magnoliopsida > Solanales > Solanaceae > Nicotiana > Nicotiana sylvestris. The sequence continues at coordinate 88,166,052 of NC_091067.1, forward strand.
AAAAAGAGTCTTTCTCATAGTTTAGCGCAAATAACCTTTTAAAAAAAAAATTTAGTAGTTTGGCACGAGGTGTAAAGATTAATTTTCATAAAAATCAAAAGAGAAAAGTACCCAGTTTCACTAAACTACGCGAGTTTGATTCTCACCGGATGTGAAATACGTAGACAACCTCCATCGGGTTCAGCCCACATGTTTCAAAAAAAAAAAATCCTATTTTTGTCAGCTTTTACTGTCTTGCCCTTATGCTTCAGCTGTTTTGCCAAGACAACCTTAAAATCTTCCTGGGAAGTGCCGAAGGGCCATTTTTGTAAAAGTAGTTACTTTATCCATATTTGTTCACCTTTTACCATTTGCCTTTATGACTGGCCATTTTTGTCGAAGCAACTTTAAACCTTTCCAGAAGTACCGAAAAACTGTTTTTGCAAAAAGTAGCCATTTTTATCTAGCTTTGTCTGGTTATATTTGCTGAGACAACTTTTTAACCCCTATAGGAGTAGCAAAGGGTTATTTTCGTAAAAATAATTATTTTTTATTTTTTATTTTGTCTATTTTTATCATTTTGTTCCTATATTTGGCTGTTTTTTGCTGAGACATCCTTTATGCCTTCTATGGAAGTATTAAAGGGCCATTTTGTAATAATAACCATTTTTCTGCTTTTATCATCTCAACTTTTGTGTCCGGTAATTTCAAAATATATATTGTAATTAAAAAATATAGATCGAGTCCTAAATTGGCCAAAAAATAAAATAAAATAATGAATGATCATAATTTGCATATAGTTTAGGTAAGTCCTAACCCTTTTTATTTTACTCTTAGGATCACCATGAGTTCTCCACAAAGAAGCAGTCAGAAAAGGGTAAGGGACGAGACACCTCCTATGTTCTTGATCAGAGATAATACCTCGAGTATTCTCTGTAATTGGTGGGCTAGTTTTGCTACATGGGAACAAAATCAAGTATTTAAGCACCTCAAGTTCCTTACAAACATAATGGGAATTAAGACTAATAGAAATTTAATCGAGGCTCTAGTGGGTTATTGGGACCCCGCGAACAATGTCTTTAGGTTCAAAGATTGCGAAATGACGCCCACATTGGAAGAGTTAGGTGGGCTCACCGGATTGGGGAGAGACCTTCGTGGGAAAAAGCCTGCTGCTCCGAGAAATGTTGGTGTGAGCAACTTTTTAAAGAAATTATGTCTCCGTCGAATTCCAATGGTTTGCTTAAACGAAGGTTGGGTTCCGTTGGAATATCTCTATGACAGGTTTGGGGACGAGAAAGGGTTCAAAAATTTCTCGGGCATAGAATTCGTCAACCAGTTGAGTTACGACGCTTGGAGGGAGTTGAGAATCTTCGCGTTCATGATATCATTTCTAGGGGTCATGGTCTTTCCAGAGCGTGGTAGGCGCATCAGAATTCGATTGGTTGCGGTGGTCTCATATTTGCAAAGTAGCGAGGATCATACCATTCTTCCCATGATTTTGGGAGATATTTTTCGAGCTTTGACCCGCTGCCAAGAGGGTGAAGATTACTTCGAGGGATGCAACATTCTGTTGCAGATGTGGTTCATAAAGCACCTTTATCATCATCCAATAGTAATAAATTTCAATGAAAACTGGTTGAATTACATTGGATGCTACCCAGACAGGGTCGCAAGTTGTAATCTTCTAGAGGGGGTGAGGGCCTGGCAGAAATTACTTGGTTCATTGAATGCTGATAGAATAACTTGGAACTATTATTGGTTCCCTTCTGCTAGGGTCATGCATATGTCGACGTATCTCCCATTCTTCATACTCATGGGTTTCCAACCCTATGCGCCTCTACGCGTCATGCACTAGTTAGGGAGAGAGCAAAAGAGGCCCCCGATTGAGGACATGCGCCCGTTCGTGTGGGAATTCAAAGGAGAGGAACCTCCAAGGGAGTCATATGCACAAAAGGTTTGGTTTGGTGGTCGATTTTCTGATTTAGATGAGATGGTAGCTGATCGTGAACGTTGGGAGGTAAGCCTCGCATATATTTAGGATACCAATAGATCCTCGGGATACCAAGAGATCCCTAACATATATTAAGGATACCAAGAGATCCCCGGTTGTTATTTCCATGATTGGGATACCAAGAGATCCCCGGTTGTTATTTCCGTGATTATCTTGTCTCTATTATAATTGATGATTGTTCTTTCTATCATGTGTTATTTATACTGTTACACTTAATTATACTGTCTTATTCTATACTTTTATACCTTGTATTTTATTTAACCTCAGTAGGGCCCTGACCTTCCTCGTCACTACCCGATCGAGGTTAGGCTTGGCACTTACTGAGTACCGCTGTGGTGTACTCATGTCCTTTCTGCGCATGTTTTTCATGTGCTGATTTAGGTACTTCCACTCAGATTTATCATGTTTGAGACAAGGCGCTTGTAGAGACTCCGAGGTATATCTACCGCGTCCGCAGACCGAAGAATCCCTTTCTATCCTCCCTTTAAGTATTAACCCTTCTGTATTTCTTTTCATTGTTAGATATTCTGGAGTTAGACACTTTAGATATTCAAAAGCTTGTGTTTCATGAGATTCCGGATTTTGGAAAATGTTGTTAGCTTCGAGAGTTGTTATTGTATATGCCGAGCAACATCTTAAAAACTATCTTATTTTACTATTTCGGTTTTAATTATTTCTTCCGCAATTTTTGTTTATTTGTTTGTGAAGACAGATTCTCGTCACTCAGTTTTCAGAGCTGAGCCAACTGATTCAGTGGTCTCCCTCTCTCCCTTTTCCGCATTGTTAGGCTTACCTAGTCGTAGAGACTAGGTGCCGTCACAATAGTTCACGGAGGGCGAACCGGGGTTGTGACAGTTTCGTTATCCCTAATCCTACCTTTAAACCCTTGGATATTGATTCCTCACATACGTCAGAAGTAATGTTGTTCAACAACTGCCTAAATATGCACTCTCTCCCGAGTAATACATACTAAATATGCACAACTAATTGTGGGTCCTTCAATCAACCACAAGAATAATATAGTTGAACAAATAGAGAAAATACTACGGCTCAATTATATAAAAACATAACAAGAATTTATCCTACAACAGGTTCCATCAAAACCCTAGATAACAAATTAGCTATTCATAATAGTATGTAAAACTACAATAAAAAAAGTCATAACCAACAATGAAAAATAGTAAGAGGAAGGAAAAACTCGTAGAAGAATTCCCCGCCTTGCTCCTTTTGTGTCTCTGCCTCCTTAGGTCGAATCTGTGTCAAAAGTCTGTCCAACCTCCTCAAAATACTGTTTTTCCATGTATATATACCAAGTAGAGTTGGGCCCAGACAATTACACCTCCTCCTATGCGAAAAAGGACACATTTTCCGGATAAGACATGCGCGGCCGCGCGTGGACCGCGCATATCCACTTTGATTCTGCCTGACGAGCGCAGCCTGAGCACGGCCTGAGCACGGCCTGAGCGCGACTGTGCTCTTGATGCGCACTTTTCACCCTGTTCTGCTAGAAATTTGGAAAACTGTAAAACATGCAAGTTGTAGCCATTTGAGTTAGCTTTCCAACTATATATTGTGGAGCCCAGATGGAGTTCTGAGTAAAAGGTTATGTCCATTTTACTAGATAGTACCCAATATGCCCACTCGATTCTTCGTTCGTTCTAACTATTATCTGTTGATCCCCGAACACGATCCCGGCTTAATTCTTTGGGCTTTTACTCAAACTTCAAAGCTCCAAATCACTTGAATTCATTCCATAATATCTACATAGCTCGGAATCACTCTTACAAGGCATAAAATACACAATTAGTGCAATACACTAGCGATTAAAGTGCCAACTCGACTAAAGTCCAGTAAATTAGAGTGTAATAATCGACTAAAATACGTAATTATAGCCTATCATCACAATGCAAAGCCACATGTAATCAAATGATTCAATTGAATTCGCTACGCCGAAAAATTATAATGTGCAAATAGGAGATAAATTTTTGTACATATATAAAAGTTTGAATTAGGTGTAAATTCTTAATCCCCTTATAAGAATTTCTAGCTGCAACACGTATAGGACCTCTCTCGCAAATTATAACAGATTAAGAATCCGAAAAATTTACTTATCGTGCATTATAATAAGAAGCATAAAATGGTAGAGAAAGCAGAAGATGAGGAAAACAACAACTTTGATGGAAAGCAGTTAGTTCTGTGCATTGAAAAATTGCAAGAAATATACTGGAAATAGAACAATGATTATATAAATTTGAAAAGTAGAGAGATAACAAAAAGACCCAATTTCACAATAATTACAACTACAAATTTAGCGACTTGAGTTTACCTTGACAAGAAAACACAACAAGAAGACCAAATCGTATAAGCTGCGGTGACAGAACCCACAAAGCAAGTATTAGCACATCAAGTAACAAAACCCATCTATTAGCGTTAACACAGATTCATCACAAAACACACAAATTATAAGCTGCGTACAGCAAGAAGACCAAATCGTTTTGTGATTTTTTGTTGAGTTTTGCTCTGTATATATATATATAGTGTTAATCGCTTGAGAACTTGCCGATGGAGTAGCGGGCAGTTGAAGTGAGGGCATATTTGTTCGTGATTCTTTGCATCCTCTTTGCTGAATTTGGTGTACATGTTTTGGGATAACATTAGAGCGGGAGATTTTAGGGTTTTTTTGATTAATTTGGGGGATATGGGCGGACAGTTGTTGAGGAAAAAAAGGAGGGAATAATTAGCACATAAATTTTCATTTTATTCAGATGCAATAACGAGGGGACACAATTTGAAAGACCGAAAATTATTCCCTCGTAAAAAATACAGTAAAAGATAACTTTAACGGCCGGAATAAATATTGGCTGCTATAAGCATACATATAACGACTGAATTAATTTCCTTTCATAAAGAAGTGATCGTTAAAGACCTCTTTTCCTGTAGCGTATATTTGGACTTGGAATAGAGAGGCAAGCTAGCATGCAATATATATGTGTATGTTCGTCCACCTAGAACTTTTTAGTTTTTCTTTTCTTTTTTTATATTTGAAAATGGTAGAAATTCTTCTTATCGATTAATTTCCTAACTTGTTCTTGAGTGATGATTACCAAAGAGTAACTAGATAAAAATCTGGTAATGACAAGATTTAATTTAAATCATTTTATTTCTTATGTGTCTTAATGTGGGAATCTAGCAGCTAGCCTAATTTTTAACTGTCTTTATATATATGTAAAGTTCTTTTTATAAGAGAGTAAGGAAGAGTGGAGTTTTTGGCCTCGAGATAGACCGTGAAACCTCTAAATATAACAAAAGAGTGATGACCAACAGCTTCTTGACTTATGCATTCAATAATTGCTTGAATTATATAAGCTCTTATCCCCAATTCATCAAATCTGCTATAGCCATGCATATATCTTAGATGAGTAAATTAACTTGAACATGGTTTTAGTAGTAGCAATTCTCGAGAGAATGATAAAACTATTAAAAATTAAATGACATTTTATGCTCAACCTTTTCGTAATCAGAATCCTCCACAGAAATTCATTTACGCTTCAAAACGACAAATAATTGGCATGGTTTCTCGTAGTTAGCTTTCATCCATGCAGAGATGTCTTCACTTTTGAGAATAGTCCTCGAAAAAGCTTCATCTGCGATTTTACTTCCAAAGTGATTGATAAAAACTCCTTCCAAAACAGCCCTTAGGTTTGTCATTAAACTCTTTGCATCAGCCTCATCTACAAGCTTTGATTGGGGATATGTCAACTCTATTCTCTCGATGCTAAAACAGCCATTTTTCTCCACCACTTTAGTCATGTCTTCAGGAGAGGGAAAATACACTGGCACATTGAATGCGTCAACTAGAGATTCATCTAGCATTCCCTGAATATATGTGAGAAAGAAAGAAAACTCAATTCCAAATATACGACTAACACTTATTGAAATAATAAATGATTAGTTAGCTTGCCTAATAACTGTTAGAGCTAGTTAGTACTATTAGAGGTGGTTAGTTGCACATGTCGTGCACGTGAGGATACAGCCTGTATCAGTCTATAAAAGGCTGTCATTATACATTTTGAATATTTCTCTCTGCGTGTGCCCTAATCTACCGCTCCATTGTATGGTTGAACTCATATTGGAATGGATATTACGATTTTGTAAAATTTGTTGGGTTCCGAGGCGCGGGCCTGGGGGTCATTTTTTGGATCAATTTTTGGATTTTGTTAAAGATTGAAACTTTATGATCCAGAATAATTTCTTATATGATTTATTTGTGCTTTGAAGTCAATTTGGTTAGATTTGAGCCGTCCGGAGGTCTTTTCACCTGAGAAGTGCATTTTAGAGTATCGGTTTGTCGTCCTTGAGGTACGTATCTTGCCTAAATATGTGTGGGGACTTCCCCTTTAGGAATTTAGTCTTCTATGCTAAATGTAGTCCATGCATGTGTGACGAGTGTGTGCTCGAACTTATTTATGGACAAATTTGCCTCTAGGGTTCTTAGGTCCTTATGTGGAAAGCATCTCGTTATGATTGAGTTTCCTAATTGCTTAAATTGCCTCTATATGCTCCATATGACGTTGTTAGCTCTCCTTTAATTCTTACGTGTTACATAGACCTTAATTGCCTTAATTGAAGTTATTGCCTTCCTTATTGTTTGATACTTCTTGATTGTGAGTTCCTCTATGACTTCGTGCAAATATGTTACGTGTCCAATTGTTGTGGTTACCGGTGTAATTATCACGTGCTTGTTATGTCTTGTTGTTTGTTGATGTTATCGTGCTTCTTGGTTTTTTCGTGACTCTTATTATGTACATATTTCTTTCCTTGACGGGATGTTGTTGTTATGCTATTGTTCCCTTGTCGGGATGTTATTGTTTATGATAGTGTCTCCCTTGCCGGGATGATGTTGTTATATTCTTGTTCCCTTGCCGGGATTTTTTTATGATTGATGATGATTTGTCAATGGGAGCGGGTTGCACGCTTGCAACAAGATATGTGAAATGGGAGCGGGTTGCACACCTGCAACGAGATATCTAAAATGGGATCGGGTTACACGCCTGCAACGAGATATATGAAATGGGAGCAGGTTGCACGCCTGCAATGAGATATATGAAATGGGAGCGAGTTGCACGCCTGCAGCGAGACATGTGAAATGGGATCGGGTTGCATGCCTGCAACAAGATATGAAATGAAAGTGAAATTCTATGTTTGTTTTCCTTATCCTTGTTCTTTAATTGGATTTTAGTGTCGTGCACTTTTGGTTTGCTATGTTTAGTAGCTGTTACCAATTCAAGTGTTCTAACTGCTCAGATTCCTTTACCGCCGTGATCCTTTGTGAAGGAAGCCATCATATTTTTCAATACTTTGCTGTATTTATTTACATATTTTTCACTACCTCAAATTTCAATAATTGTTTCATAATTTTCTTAAACCGTCTGAGGTTGTATTTTTCTTAAAAAGGAATTTCTATTAAGTTTTAAATTATGAACTCCCTTATTAAAGGTAATAATTCTTCCGAGGTTGTATTTTAAATTTGAAAAGGGGTACTTTCTTACTCGAATCATTTCTAAAAACAATTTCATCTTTTCACGCCAATTTTTCCAAATTTATTCAGAAATTGTAATTTAATTTGTATTATGTAAATATGACTTCCTGAACATCTTAAGTACATTTGTAAGGACATTTTGTATTGTATATCATGTGGATTTTATTGTTAAAAGTGAGATGGAAAAAATGTGGGCACAAGGTGCCATATGTGCTGAAAGTTCGAAAGTTGAGATAATGATATGAGAAATCGAGGATTGAAATGATCGGGATGGTATATTAAACATGATGTGATTGATTGAGTTGACATTGTTTTCTTTAATTGAATACATTCTTACTTGTCTCCTTCTTCCATTATGTTAGTGTTGAATTGCTTGGGTTATCTGATTTATTTGGTTTTTGTTCGTTACTATCCCTGTTCTCCCTTTATTGTTTATACTGCTTGTACTTGGATTTTCTCTCCGCAGTTGATATTACTTTGTTATCTTTATCTTGATGTTTTATTATCATATCCTGTTAATTTTATTTGACCAGTAGGTGTCCTGACTATTCCTCGTCACTACCCCACCGAAGTTAGTCTTGATACTTATTGGGCACCGCCGTAGTGTGCTCATACTATACTTCTATACATTTTTGTGTATAGATCCAGGTGGATTAATAGTAGCTGTGCGGGTTGTCGCGGTGGAGACTCAAGGTAAACCTGCTACAGCGTTCGCAGGTCTCGGAGTCACCTTCATTTGTATTTATTTCCATTTGCTCCTTTGTTTCGGGGCAGTGATGTATTATTTTGTGTAACTACTCTTAGGTAGGCTTGTGACTTATACCACCGATTTTGGGAATTTTGAATTATTCAGAGTTGGTTAATTTAAAGTTGGTAAGCATCAATATTACTTCAGTTTATGTTAGGTTTACCTAGTTTAGAGACTGGGTGCCATCACGACTCCTTCGGAGGGATTTTTGGGTCATGACAAGTTGGTATCCGAGCTCTAGGTTCATGGGTGCTACGAGTCACAAATAGGTTTAGTAGAGTCTTGCGGATCGGTACGGAGACGTCTGTACTTATCTTCGAGAAGCTACAGAACTGTTAGGAAATTCTCCTTCTTTCATTCCTTATCGTGCGATATTGATTCAGCTCGAAGTACATAACTTATGTTCGTGATGCTACAAACGGACTACGAAGGATTCACGGATGCTCAAACATTGTCTCAACATGTTGTTTAGACTGAAGACCCAGAGGTATTGAGAGACTATTCAGTTGTTCGTATGGAGGCGCAACAGTTTCCGATATCTGGTTGATGAGTACGAGCTGGGAGGGTTTAATTAGTTGACTAGTCGTCGCAATTTTTGGCAAGGTCACGAGGTGGGTGTTGATTGAGAGTAGTTGGTGGTGTTGGAGTACCTGGTGATTTGTGTTGTGCGAGCTGTGAAGAGTAGTTTTGTGGATTATAAGACATTGTTTCCTATGGCTTTGCGCCAAGTGGAGGAGTCCAATAGTGGCATTCATATTGCAGAGTCAGACTTATATCAGTTTGGGCTGGAGGCATGTACATGTAATATTGGTGGATTCCCAAATTTTGCATTCGACCAAGGATCGAGATTTTTCATGAGATGATATTAGGGGCTTACAATTAATTTACTATTTTTTATAATTTTAAAAGGGAAAAAATGGATATTTAAATAATAGCCCAATTCGTTTCAATTTTAGCCTAAAATCTGGCCTAATTAAACCCAATCCCCAACCCAAATTAAACTGACCCAAGACCCCAAGCCCAATCCTAAAATTACTTGACCCAACCCGAATCAAATCTTGGCCATTGATCAATTTTGATCAACGGTCTAGATCCGCGCTTACCTTTTTTGACCAGACGACCCCCCCAAATACCCCTCTCATTTTCCTCACTCGTCTCTATCTCTCTATCTCTGGTTCTCTCTAGAACCTTCCCCCTCCCCTTCTCTTCGATGAGTTCCTTTCATCTTCTCCGGACACCTCTTGGCCTGAATCCATGGTGGTTTTACCACCCACCAACCCCTTATGGCTCCTCACGCTTGGTTATTGAAGTTTCATGACTTGATCACGAAGAGTTGGGTCCAAAACTCTATTGATTCAAGCTTTACGGCCATCTCCGGCCCTGCTCCGGCAAGCCATGACTGTTTCGAGCCTGGCCTCGACCCTTCCTTCTTAGATCCAAGCCTTTCTCATCGTTTGGGTTCCTCTGAAAACCCTAGCTTTTGAGGTTTTTCTGATCTCTTTAGATCTGTTCCAGATCTATGCTTTCCCTAAGCTTTTAAACGATTTTCTTGATTTTCTTTCAAACAAACTATACTTTCAAAACCATTTCTTTTCCGATCTAGAGTTTTTCTGAGATATTTAGATGTTTCTCTGATTTTCTCTTTCTTTTGTTTGTTTCTTCTACTGTATTTTCCTCTACTGTGTTCTTGTGTGTTTCTTCAACTGTATTTTCCTCTACTGTGTTCTTGTGTGTTTCTTCTATTGTGTTCTTATGTGTTTCTTATTAAGTTTCCTCTACTGTGTTCTAGTTAAGTTTCTTCTAATATGCTTCTTAATATGCTTCTCCGACTGTTCTTATTAATTTTTTCCATTATCTTTCTTATCAGTTCTTCTACTATGTTCCTTTGAGTTCCTCTACTGTGTTTCACATGCTGTTCTTTTACTATGTTGTTCATGAGTTTCTGCTACTAAAAGACATGTTAAGGGTCTCAGTTCCTTTCTGAGACCTCTGAACCTATTTCAAGTAGTATTTTTTACCCTAATCACTTGCACTTTCGTCCCTGCACTCAGTTAATGGCAAGAACCCTAAATTTGGGGGTTCTTCCGAGTTTTGAGACCCTTGGCTATGTGATTTGCTGGCTCTTCATCTCTGGAATTGCCTAATTTCAAAAACCCTAATTTTTGGACCTATTTGAGTTCCTGGAATTGTTTCATCTACTACTTCATTAAGTTTCAAATCATTGTTTCAATTTTGTTTCTTCATATGATTCTGACTTTTGCCAAACTCTATAAGACCTTTCACTTGATCCCTTATCGCATGCCTAATACTTGTGTACTCTTTATATGTGCTGGACTTCCCCCCTCTAAAATGGCTTTCAGATCTTGATTAGTTTCAGACTTCCTTCTGTATAGGTTTGATTGATTTCTTTCCTTATTTGCTGATTTCCCTATGACTCGATTTAAGTTACTTGACTTTCCTTAACTTTTCTGACTTGGTTCATTCATGGACCAGTGATTACAAAATTTTTGATCCTAGATTTACTAGCTACTAATTGATTTCTCATACCTTATTTATGCAACCGTGTATTTCAAAGCTCTGCCCCTAAAATAAACTTCTATGTATCTACCCCTAATTGCCTACTTTGCACAAAATGCTTGTTTGATTTCTTTCCTTAAATAACTTTTACCATTTGAATCTGAATTCCTTAATTAAAGGAAGTCTTACGTTAATTAATTCTTAATGAATATTCAGTTCCTTAACTATTTTCTTACCTTATTTCTGCCTGTTTTTTCACGCTATAAATGCACGACTCTTTCATTGACACAAACATACAATCACTCATTCTTAGTCTTTCTGAACTTATACTTAGACGCAATAGTGTTCTCTATTCTTGTCTGCACTGTGGCCTTTTTACAAGACCTACTGCTTTTCTCTATTTGTTTCTTTGAAACTGGTATGTCTTGATTTAAGATTTAGCACCACAACAATGTGTTTATTTACTACTTTTGTATCTATATCTACTTACTGTTTCTGTATAGTTCCACACTTAAATTAGCATACTGATTTCCTTATGCATGTTCTATTATGAATCCCCAAAACCCTACCCCCTATGTGTGTGAGCTATGGTTTAAGGCATGACAATATGAAAATTATTGTCCATGAATTAAATTTAATCCCTTGGGATCCTAGCCTTTAATAGTGTATTCTAACAGGCCTATGGGTATGCTAGCATTCTCCATTGCTGGGTATGCCCACAGTCTACCTTGCCTCTTTCAATTTCCCTATTCACCATGAACCCCTTATGTGTACTTATCTGTAGTTATTTCCCTCTCCTCTTCCCCTTTTTAGAATTCTGTTTCTGCACTTGGACACTCGCTTAGTCTTTAAGTCCTGCCCCCCTCTTGTGAGCCTTGCCTTAAGACCCTTGAGCTCCCTCTGAACTTGGACACTTGAGGGCTGGCCCTTCCACACTGCACTTGTCCAAATCTGATAATGTATTTCGGTGTGAGCATTGCCCGGAATCCGCTTTGAGGCTCTTAGGGAACTTTGACACATCCAAATGGGAGAAAGGCTTTGGATCATGATCTCATGGAGTTGGTTTACCTCATATTTCAGACATGAAGTCTGAATCAGGCTCTCCTTAGTTGTACTTTCATTTTTTTGATGTATTTTACTTTATTCTATGCTGTAATAATTTGTAATAAACTCTTGGGGATGTCTAGTGAAAAAGGGCAGGTAACTATGTATGCAAAGGGTAGATATCATGCCTATAGGTATTTCTGAATTCTGCATTTCTCACATAGATACCATGTCTATAGGTATTTCTAAATTCTGCATTTCTCACATAGTTACCATGTCCATAGGTATTTCTGAATTCTGCATTTCTCACATAGATACCATGTCCATAGGTATTTCTGAATTCTACATTCTCTCATATAGAAATCATGTCCATAAGTATTTGGAAATCTGATTTCTGCATATGCATATAGAAAATATTCCTATAGGTCCTTCTGAATCTTGTATATCCATTCTTTATCTAGCAATCATGTTCATAGGTCTTAAGCAATCAACTGCAATAAGATATCATGTTCATAGGTCTTAAACAAAATTCGGCATCTAGATATCATGTCTATAAGGCTTATGCATTTTTACCATGTCTATAAAAGGTTTAAAATCAACAACGCATAGAAAGCATGTCTATAGGAACTATTAATCTAATCTGAATCGCGTATAAAGCTAAAACCAGTAATAACGATTTGTCATCATTCGCAGAACTTATAACCTTCGTAAAAAACCTGTCTTTCTTTAATAATCTGACAACCTTTCTTAACCAGTACGTATTCAGTTTACTTCATTTCTTTCTAAAATTCAGTAGATACCATGCCTATAGGATCCTTGTCCAACACTTAGGCAAGCCTTAGGGTAAAAATTATAAATTGAATATGTTTTATTAACTACAACCAGCAGATAGGCCTGATTCGAGCTTCTTATCTAAATTATGTAATAAATAAGTCTGCCTCAACCTTTAATTTCTTAATTAGATCCTAAACAGTATGTGTAAGACGTGCTAACTATGTGCTTCTTTGATTAAATGAGGTATATCTGAGCCTTTTTACTTGTTATGTGCTTTTCTCCAACTTGCTATACATGTTTTTGTATGTCGCCTTAGAATTTTGCCTTTGAAACTACAAATAAGCCTATTATCCCTACCCCTTAGGATTAGTAGTCCTAAATGCCTCCGGGACCGATAGGATTGGGACGGGTAATAGCATGCAATAAGTAAACGAGACCATTCCGCGCTTTAATACCTTAACGGAGTGGGAAAGTGTAGATATGGATATGATGACCATGCGATAACATCTCGTGTAGCCCCTCACTGAGGAGTGATTACCGGATGTTGTGTGAGGTGATCCATATTATTTATAAACCTAGGACCCCCTTTCCTTTGTTTCTTTGTTTCTTCTCAAATTTCAAACTATTTCTTTAAGAAAAATCAGCTTTCTTTTAGTTCTTTCCAACTTTGTTTATTTGTAACCATTATGTGAAAATCCCCTCTTATTTGAAGTTTTATTTGCCTACGTGTTGTTTGCGCTTAAATTCACAACAATAGTCTGGTCGAGAACCATACTAGTGGATCCTGAGGGGTGCCTAACACCATCCCCTTGGGATAATTTCAAGCCCTTACCCAATCTCTGGTTACTCAAATCAAACCCTTCTTAGTGTCCTAATGCACTTAAATAATTAGGTGGTGACTCTTCAATTCAAACCCAAATTCCCAAAAGGGAATGAGTTGTCCTCCCAAAATATCATAAACCCAATTTCGCGAGAAAAAGGGAGCGCGACAACATGACGACTCTGCTGGGGATTTCTTTTAGGCATTTACCATTTCAGGCTATTCTTGTGACTTTACGCTTCTTTATATGTCTTTATTTGCTTAATGCCTTTAAGTATTTAATTCTCTCTTCTACTACAAAACTAACTTGTCTTTTTGTTTCTTTCCCTTATTTCTTTTATTGTTTTCCTTTACTGATTTCCTTTATTACTGTTTTAAATTATGAATAATTGTTGTAATTATTACTTTTATAATGTGCAAATATGTGACAACTTGTTTTAATTATTGCATAAGCATGTTTTTAACATCATATTCCACTCGTGCCAAACAAAATACCATAGAAACGCTTATAATGAGTGGTTGCGCTCTTCCAATATTATCACCCCTAAATCCGGCAAAGGCATATTTGTGGTAAAACCAGTCGATCAACGGTGTAGTCGACGGTTCTGCGCCTTTCCCTCTTGAGTTGTCCGCTCAAGCATACCAGTCTAAGACCTCATAGAAACCTTACTCTGTTTAATTGTGCATGCATCATGGTCAAACTTAGCCGAGTCAGTTATGTTGTCCGCATAATGACTCTTTAAGATAGCCTTATCCAAAGTCCACTGGGTTTCCCTAAGACCCAAATGGACACTACCACGTTTTATGCATTTATTTGGGGAACTAAATGCTTTTATGCCAATTATTGATATTAAATAGTCGAGTCTGGTGGGGGTAAGGTTCTAACCCTTTTGTCTTGCATAAATATGAGACACAAAGTTCCCAAATTCGGCATGGTGACCAACATCCACCCAAAACTGCTAAGCTGGTGGGAGGATCTTCATTCTAGTGATCAGACTCTTGTTCGGAAATACCTAGGAAATCTACCTTATCCAACCCAACAACAAGATCATAGAAGCTGCTACTTTGTTCTGGGATGGTGATAGGTCTGTGTTCCGCTTCGGGGACATCGAAATGACACCACTGCTAGAGGAAATAGGAGGAATGGCTGGTATACCATGGGAAACTCCGGGTTTGTTAATGCCGAAAAATCGCAAGTGTAGAGGTTTCCTCAAAATGATGGGTCTAAAGAAGAATCCGGACTTGACACGCTTGAAAGAGTTGTATATTCCATTAGATTATTTGTCTGAGAGTTACGGTCATACCAAATCCTACCGTACTTATCCTGATGAGTTCGCCCTTACATCATTGGGGCATATTCATCGAAGGGTCTTTGTCTTCATGTTCTGCTTCTTGGGGATGATAGTGTTTCCAATGAAGAAAGCAAGTATCCATACCAGGCTAGCTATGGTCACCAAAACTTTAATGAAGGGAATTTGTGGGCAACCATTTAGCATAGTGCCCATGATCATTGCAAAGATATACCGAGCCTTGAAGAAGTGTCAACAAGGAGCCAAACACTTCGAGGGTTGCAATTTGCTACTCCAGCTCTGGCTCATGGAGTATCTCCAAAGTAGTGAATATCGGCAAGAGATTCAGCAAAGGGATTAGGATGATCACAAAGCCTTCCATCTCCCAAGATGAATGAACTACATGCACAACATGTTTGCCCAGCCGAAAGACGCCAAGGGGTGGTTAGAGCTGTTTGAAAATCTAACGGAGGACCAAGTACAATGGATGTTCGAGTGGTTCCCTACTCATCGTCCGATCCAGGGATGCACCGTTTCTGATACTGATCAATTTTAGAGGAACCTACCCTTACGTCCCTCTCCGAGTTATGAGACAGGCTGGTAGGAAGCAGGTTATACCAAGGGTCGACAAGATGAGTCACTTTCGGGCTGAATTTCAGGATTATGATAGCCCTTACAAGTGCCAAGTTCAGCATATGTGGCACTGCAAAATCATCATGGGAAGGGATACCATCGAGCTAGACAAATACCATGCTGGTTGTACTCCATACTATTCAGGCTGGCTGGAGGATAATCATAATGGTCTAGGTCAACCTGGGTTTGTTCGAGGTCACAGAATCATCGATGAAAAGGCTGAAGCACAGGTCAAAATACAATCAACTGCGCAAGAGGATTCGGGAATGCGAAAGCGAGCACCGTGAGATACAAGAAGCCCACCAAAAGCTGATTGAAGAGTGGAAAGACATGGTTGTTAGTGCTAACAAGCGACTGGGATACTTGGAGCAGGGTTTAGTAGAGCTGGAAAGGAAGTTGCTTAGAAGAATCGAGGATTGCCAGAATGCTAAAGGAAATAAGGGCGGACACCTGGCCAGAGCCTACCTGTTGCTGGGACTTCGCGAGCTGGTGAAGCTGTTCGATAGAGCCAAAGATGCCGAGTCTGGGGAAGGTCTTTTTGGGACCAAATATATAGGAGTTTTTCCTTTTTGCTTCGAGAAATATAATAAGGCCTATGGCCATTAGTGACTTTTATTTCCGGTTATTTAGTGTCGATTTGGGATTCGCCTACTATTTATCTATAAAATGAGGCATTTAGCATTCTAAGTTCTCCAAATCAATTTGTCGCTAGGCCTACTTCGGGCATAATGAGTTCCCCAAATTAGGACACGATTTACATTCTTGCACTATGTGTTTAAATATTGCAACATTGTTTCTTATAATCCTCGCTAACTTGTTACCTTTTTGTTTTATTTTTGTTTTATTCCCCTCCTCAAAGGTTAGTTCGTGCACTCTAGCATCATCATCCTATTCTACAAGATCCAAGGGCCCTTCACCCACTCCTCCTCTTAGTCCTATCAGAAACAAGAACAAAGGGAAGATGGAAGATTCAAACAACATCAGAAATGAAAAGTCAACTGAACAGATATAGGTCACTCATGGTACTCAGGTCTCCAAAGAAAGTGCGTCCCAACTCGAGCAGAAACTGTTGAAATTCCAGGAAGAACTTGATCAGGTCCGGACTACCAAATTCTCCTTACTACCAATAATAAAAGAGTTTCACATATGCATTCACATTTCTCTCTCATCATAAAAAAGTGAATATTATTATGAAATAGGTCTGGAAAAGTCATGTCATTAAGGGCGTATTTGGTATAACGGAAAATATTTTTCAATTGTCCCATGTTTGGTTGGTTTAAATATTTTGGAAATTATTTTCTTTATTAACTCATTTTCCTCCAAAATGTTTTCCCTATTAAGAGAAGGGAAAATATTTTTCAAAACTCTTTTTTAACCTTCCCCACTATATTCCCCATCCCCATTAACCCCTACCAACACACCTCCACACCCCACCTACCCACCCCACCCCTCCCTTAGCCTCCACCCCCTCGCCACCCTAAATAGACATATTATATTTACTAACTTTCTTTTCATGTTATCGATAGAATTCCCTTTTTTGCATTTCAACAAATGAGTATTTCCCCTTCATGTTATAAAAAAATATTTTTTTTGCACTTTAACAAAAAAAAGTACTTTATTTTCGTGATGTAAAAAAATATTTTCTTTCATTTTAACATAATGATGTAGTAAAAAGTATTTGCTTTCGTTTCAACAAAATGATGTAGTTTGTTTTCATGATTTAGAAAAAATATTTTCTTTCATTTCAACAAAATGAGTATTTTTCTTTTCATGATAAAGAAAAAGTATTTTATTTCATTTCAACAAAATGAGTACTTTATTTTCATGTTATAAAAAGAGTACTTTCTTTTTCAACCAAAAAAGAGTACTTTTTTTTAGTTATGGTGTACAAATTTCAATGTTGTTTTTACGTAAAAAGTAAAACAACACATTAGTTACTTTGTGTTTATGTGATTGAAGAATAATTAAATTCTTGAAGGAAATAAAATTCTGAAAACGTTGGGTATTTGGGGGGGGGGGAAGGAGGGGGCAGGGAGAGGGAGCGGAGCACAAGAAAAATGGGGACTTGGGTGAAGAGGGAGAGGAAAGTAGAATAAAAAAATTATATTGTACTCTTTAATCAATCGGTAGAAAATATTTTCCGATTTTTTTTTTCAATCACCAATCAAACACTTTTTTTTAGGAATTGCTTATATCCAAAACAACTTTTCACACATATGATTCGATTAAGGTTAGAATAATCAGGAATACTATCTTCTCTTTTTTACCAGAAAAGTAATACGTGATAAAATCAGTAATTTTCCATGAAAATATTTTCTAGGAAAATAAAATATTTCATGAAAATATTTTCTAGGATAATAAAATATTCTCCATGAAAAATATTTTCCTTCATACCAAACACACCCTAAAGAGGAATGACATTAGATAGTTTTCAAATGTAAAAATGTAACAATCCTTTTAATTAATACATAAATAGGAAAGTATGTTGCATAAAATGGAATGACGGGAGTATTAAAATAGACGTTGACGAAACCATTGAACTTAATTACCTCATTAACCAGATCCATAAGACTTGAACCGAAAAATTTGAGGTAACGATAACCTGAAAATGGCGAAACTAGGACCATCATTCCTCCAGGAACAATCTCCTCAGCTCTTGCACTTAAGAATATTTCCATGTCTTTGTCGAACTGCGCAACATAAGCATTAACTACTGCAGTATTTGCGGCATCTACATAGTGAATCAATCCCTTATTCCACGCAGGGGATTTCTCATCTAACAACATTTCTGGCAACTTAGATAACCAATGGATAGCACAAGATGAATGTGCAAAATGGATCGAACCAGAGGGAAATAACCTGCCGTGGAAAGACCCTGGAACTCCTACTGCAAAGTAGGACCTATCGACCGGTAGAGATCGAAATAGGGTATTGAAATCATTGTTGACATGATCATTGAAGAATACTTGGAATTCAGGAATAATATTAGAGGAATCTGCACTGAATTGATAATGGCACTTGTCCTTTACAGCTTCTATAATATGTTGCATAGCTGAGAAAGTGTTTGGTCCAATTGAACATCCCAAGTCTATAATACGGAATGTGTTTATTGAAGCTGATAACAGGCTTTTGATGTCAAGCTTTTCAATAATTGCGTCTCTTACCATCTCCTTTGCACCATCTAACACTTCTCTCTGCAGTTGAAAATTATACATATATAGGCTGACCAATAATTTGCAGCTTTATCATTCATCATTCTTTAATATCTAATCTAGCGTAACTGTCAAAATCGTCTAAAACTCATGTGATCAGTTTGTTTTATGTTTTCCTTGGTAAATAGTAAATAGTCGAATTTCAAGAACCTGATCAAGATCTTAAATTAACCACCAATAGACACCATTGACAACTTTTAATTAGAATAAATTAACTACTCCTATGGCAGGGAACACAAGCGAGGAGGAGAGGAGAGCGAATAGAGAGAGGCACAAAGTGGCTAGGAAGGAGGCAAAGCTGGCGGTCACGGAGGCTAAGAATGCAGTGTTTAGCCGTCTATACGAGGAATTAGGGGAGAAAGGTGGGGACAAAAAATTGCTTCGGCTGCCTTGAACGAGGGAGAGGAAGACCCGGGATCTGGACCAAGTAAGGTGCATCAAAGACGAGGATGATAGAGTATTGATGGGAGAGTCCCAGATTAATCAGAGATGTCAGACGTACTTTTATGGTCTTCTAAATGAGGAGGGGGATCGGGATATAGCGCTAGGGGACTTGGGGCATTCGGAGAGTCTCCGAGATTTTAGGTATTGCAGGCGCATTAAGGTGAAGGAGGTCGTGGGGGCTTTGCGTAAAATGAGTAAGGGTAGAGTGATTGGGCCAGATGAAATTCCGGTTGAGTTTTGAAAGTGTGTGGGTAGAGCAAGATTAGAATGACTGACTGAGTTGTTCAATATAATTTTTAGGACGAAGAGGATGCCGGAGGAATAGAGGTCGAGTACAGTGGTACCGTTGTATAAGAACAAAGGTGATATCCAGTTTTGTAACAATTATAGGGGAATCAAGTTACTTAGCCATACCATGAAAGTGTGGGAGAGGGTGGTGGAGGTGAGGGTGAGGAAGACGACATTTATATCCGATAATCAGTTTGAGTTCATGTCGGGCCGCTCCACTACGGAAGCTATCCACCTTATAAGGAGGTTGGTGGAACAGTACAAGGTTAAGAAGAAGGATCTGCACATGGTGTTTATTGACTTGGAGAAAGCGCATGACAAGGTTCCTAAGGAGGTGCTCTGGAGATGTCTTGAGGCGAAGGGCGTGCCGGTAGCCTACATAAGAGCGATCAAGGACATATATGATGGAGCTAAGACTAAGGTTAGGACTGTGGGAGGCGACTCGAAGCTTTTTCCGGTTGTTATGGGTTTACACCAAGGCTCTACGCTTAGCCCGTTCTTATTTGCCTTGGTGATGGATACTTTGACACACCATATTCAAGGAGAGGTGCCATGGTGTATGTTATTTGCTGATGATATAGTTCTAATTGACAAGACGAGAGCCGGTGTTAACGAGAGATTGGAGGTTTGGAGATAGACTCTCGAGTCTAAGAGTTTCAAGTTGAGCAAGTCTAAGATAGAGTAGATGGAGTGCAAGTTTAGCGCTGAGTCAAGGGAAGTAGGCGGGGACATGAGGCTTGGGTCACAGGTCATCCCCAAGAGAGATAGCTTCAAGTACCTTGGGTTGATGATTCAGGGGGATGGAGAGATCGACGAGGACGTCACTCACCGCATAGGGGCGGGCTGGATGAAATGGAGGCTTGCAATCGGAGTCTTGTGTGACAAGAAAGTGCCACCGATACTCAAAGGTAAGTTTTATAGAGCTATGGTTAGACCGGCCATGTTGTATGGGGCAGCGTGTTGGCCTGTTAAGAACTCCCATATCCAGAGGATGAAAGTAACAGAGATGCGGATGCTGAGGTAGATGTGCGGGCACACTAGGATATACAAGATTAGGAATGAAGATACTCGGAAGAAGGTAGGTGTCGCCCCTGTGGATGACAAGATGCTGAAAGAGAGACTCAGATGGTTCGGGCACGTACAGAGGAGAAGCCTTGATGAACCGGTGAGGAGATGTGAGCGGTTGGCCGTGGTAGGTACGAGAAGAGGTAGAGGGAGACCTAAGAAGTGTTGCGGATAGGTGATCAGGCAGGACATGGTACGTCTGCAGATTTTTGAGGACATGACCCTTGATAGGAAGACATGAAGGTCAAACATTAGGGTTGTAGGATAAGGGTAGTTGAGCTTTCCTTACTTCATACCGGGGGTGAGGCGGGGTTGGATTAGGGTTGATCTTAAATGGCTTGCAGTTTATGATGAACCCACACTATTCTTGATGTTTATCTTAGTCCCGGGCCTTAGACTCTGGTTACTGTTATTGGATGTCATTTATCTTTTGGTTCCTATGCTTCTGTTACTATTACGGTTTCTACTGGAGTTACTAATAAATTCTCTTATCTTGTTTTTTCAATTTCTGTCTTTCTGAGCCGAGGGTCTATCGGAAACAGCCTCTCTGCCCTATCAGGGTGCGTACATATTACCCTCCCCAAACCCCACTATGTGGGATTTTACTGGGTAGTTATTGTTATTGTAACTACTCCTATAGGTTTCAACTCAAAGGTTATTCGAGCCCCAAGTAAATCTCAAATTCAAGCTTATAAATATACAGAAACAACCAAACTTTCCTTTAATAACAGAACAGTAAAATTGCATAGGTAGTTGTCTAACTGTGAAACAGAATACATTCACATCGCATGACAAAAATTTCTTATTAGTGACAAGCTAGTTTAATTTGTTTTAAACACTGGATTCCAGATATTTTGCCTTCAATGTATCTCAGAACATGCAGTTAAGCTAAGATTTGGAATGGTATATGGTGGTGCAAGAAACTTTATACCTGCAATTGGGAGTTTCTGGAGTAGCTGTAGGCACCATCACCAGCACTCATGGGGAAATGTCTTTGCATTTTGTCAAAAGCTTGATACATGATCAGCTTTTCTTTTTCTCTCCCACAGTTGTTGCTCATAGCCTTCTTCCTATATAGTGCCTATAAATGTGGATAGAGTGGGAGGCAATTTTTTTTTTTTTTTTTTTTGGCAAGGCAAAAACTCCAAGATGACTGCTGCCGATAATTATATAATGAGCTAGCTGGACATGTTTTTGTAGGGTCCATCCTATTTGTCCGAGACACGTTGAAGGAAGTATATAGACATGTGCCTATTTAGTCACTCGGCTGCAAATTAATTAACCCTGGGGACCAAGTATATATAGCTTTTGTGGCGGAGAATATTCAAGGTTTTCTCTTTTTCCTTTAATTTTGCAGCTTGGCGGCCACACCTATCCAAGGGGAACTAAGAGAATAGACCCGATGACTCGTCACTATATATGTGCTGATCCCAGTACCTACGTACTGCTCCGTCTCCGTAGCTTTTTTTGGAGCTCTCTTTTGGACGCTTCCTTTAATTTAACTGTGTCATGTCACTATGTTTATTCAAAATATACTAGGAAGACAACAATGAAGAAAACACAAATAATTTACACGTCCAACTTCGCGATCGAATGATTTATTTCCTTATTTGTTTACCGTAAAAATGATAACAACAATTAAATTTGATTAAGGGACTCTAAAAATACGTGATCTATTTTTATGCCGGTTGTTAAGCAGTTGATGCTATGTGAAAGACTTAGAAACGAAATAAGAGTTAGGAATAAGGCAATAACCAAACCGATAGACTAACAATCGGGGCCTCGAGGTCAATTCCGATGCTCGACTGGGAGCTATCGAAGGCAGTCGAAGAATGGCTAACAGTTATAATAAAATCAACGAAGGCTCTTTATGGCCAATGATAAGCAATAAATGATGAACAATAATGAAGATAATAAATGGAAACAATAATATCAAGAGAATGTGTTAGAGAGTAGAGAGAATGTTCTTGTGTATTTAGTATGGAGCAGCCAACCCTTTACAAAATGACAAGGATCCCCTTTGTATAGGAGATGAGATCCCTATGTAGTACAAAAGCATTAATTACAAAGATACGGGGCAGGTATAGCCACCTGATGCCCAAATACGGGCCAGGACTAGACTCATCGGCTTTGTCGGCCTCAGTTGCGTGCCTAGGGAACTTCCCACTCTCACCATAGCCGTGGTCAATGCTGTCCCAAGGTTGGACGTCGACAAACCTTGAAGGAGAAAATTTGACCGTAGCCTTGTAGTATCGAGCCTTCGAGATGATCTTCTGCGGTGCCTTGATGACGAGGAATTGGACCCTCCGATTTCACCGTATACAGATAGTCCCCGCATTTCTTGGAGAGGAGCGATAAGAAACGATTTTGACATCCAACTATTCAGACTTCCCGTGATGATGTCACATTGATGATATCACGCTTATAACGTAACCCTTCGCGATAACCGGGGCGTCCCATGGACTTGTCTTTTCATCATCATTCAATCCGCTGCCGATTCCCATTCTTAAAGCGACAATACCGCTGTCGATTCAGTTTTCAATAACACATTGATTGCGCCTGCCGATCCGTCTTTCAAAGGTATTAATGGCGTTGTCGGTCATACTATCACCCCCTATAAATGGGGGCTTTCTAGTACTATCTTTTTATCCACGTGCCTTTCAACATCTTTCCATCCCTTTCTTCTCACCATCTTCCTCCATTTATACCCACCATGTTTGGGGCCCACGACCTTAAGGTTACATGGCGGCGTTCTCATCAGCCACGCCATGGACTTTTGTCTGGGCTTTCCCTTGCCGAGCGAGATTATACTTTCTTGTCGTTATTGTTGTTATTATGGTTGTTACTGCTGTCGTTGTTGGCTCGAGGTGATGAGATAGAGGGGTCAACTTCTTCCGGCTTAGGAGGATGTTTGGACTCTACACCGCTGCTCGGGAGAGTGTTCGGACTATATAATGCTGCTCACTCTCCTACCCTGGCCTGATGTGACACTTCATCCCCTTAGCTTCCTAAGGGATGAAATGGCACAACCAGCCGCTAAACTTGCACGACACAATGTCCCAGAAGGCGGATTTGAAGTAGTTGTGCAAGTAGGGTTGGCGCTTGCCGAATCCTTTATTTCTGGCCTCGGCGGGCTATGTCTCTTTTTTCTGCTTCTTTTGCGTCATTTTTCTCTTCTCCATCTTCCCACTTTTCTCTTCTTCATCTTCGCCCTCGGGGATATTATTATGGAGGACCGAGATGAGACCCCATAGGAGGTGGCGATCGAAGATATTTCCGCCGAGGATATATGCCCGAGAGAGGTGCTCGAAGATGCTGCCGCTGGGGATGACCCTCGAGAATAGATTAGGCTATTGTCTTTTACTATATGTGTACCTTTTTGCTTCTTTGTTTATGTGTGAGGACCCCTCGTGGGCTTTTGTAATCATATGTTAGGACCTCTCATGGGCTTTTGTAATCGAATGTTTATGAATGAAAAATATTCCTTTAATTTGTCTCTGATGCATACTATTTTCCCTTTATTTATGCTTGTGTAGAATCTAAGTGCATGACCCCGTCGGTTGGTGCAAATGTCGAGCCCGGGTTGGACTGATAAACTCGGGTCGTCGGGACCCTGACTTCTTGTCGAATGAGAGTATGGCTTCGAGCCCCTAAATCGAGACTTAGCCTTTAGACCCTGCGATAATCTTCGAGGGGGAATTCGCTCGGAAGCTCTAGAATGGAGACTGCCTTTAAGCTTTTGAGAGCAGTCCCCGAGTGGGGGTTCGTTAAAAATCGGACCACCTGGAAACTTGCTTCGAACTTAGCATAGATAGCCTTAAGGCGTTGTAGATAGATCCCGGACGAGGGTCTACCCGAATTTAGATGGCACCCTGAGACCAAGCCCATATGAGTGGAGTTTAAATGCTTATTTCCTTGGAGCCTAACTCCTTTTTGATGAAAGTCCTCAAGGTCGGGTACCACCTCGAGACTTGTAATGATGTCGTTGGCTTCTTGGAACCTAACTTCCTTTTGATGGAGGTCCTCAGGGTTGGGTACCACCTCGGGACTTGCGACGATGCCGTTGGCTTCTTGGAGCCTAACTTCTTTTTGATGGAGGTCCTCGAGGTTGGGTACCACCTCGGAACTTGCAGCGGTATGAGGAACTTCATCCCCAAATCATCATGTGGTGCCGCCTAATGCACAATATGGGCAAATTATTTTTATAACTAGGAATAACTGTTACATATTGCTTTATGCCTAGGCAAGCGTGAGGTAATAACTTAAATAAAACCAGAACTGCCTTTGTTTAACCGTCAACCTGTTAAAATTAGTAGGAAGCCTGATTCAGACTTCTTTTCTGAGTCATGCAATAAATCTGGTTCTTCTGTTATTACTTAGATACCATGCTTCAGAATTCTGAATTCAGACCTTACCTGTATATGAGTCATGCTGTTCATGTGCACTGTATTTGGAGGTATATTTGAGCCTTTCGTTTGTCTTCCATGCTCCCTTTAATTGAAGTCCTACTTGTTAATTATATGTCACCTTAGTGTTTTACCTTTAAACTTGAGGGTCTGTCTAGAACTTCCTTTTGTAAGATAGGAGTCCTAAATTCCTCCGGGACTGATAGGAAGGGACGGGTAACAACATGCAATAGGGGTCGAGACCAACCCTTACTTTAGTTACCTTCACGGGGCGGGAAATGGGAGATATGGATATGATGACCAGTGCATTAATGCCACGTGCAACCCCTCTTTGAGGAGTGTCATACCGGGTATTGCATTGATGTGATCCATATTATAAACAAACCTAGGACCCCCTTCCCTTTTTATGCTTAGATTGTAATTCTTTTCAAAAAGTCTTGCTTTTCATTAATTGTTTCTCAAACACCTGTGTATCAAAACATAAATCCCCTATTATGTGAGCCCTACTTGTCTATTTGCTACTTCCACAAATTCACAAAAAAACTGTCTGGCCGGGAACCACACTAGTGGATCCTGAGGGGTGCCTAACACCTTCCCCTTGGGATAATTTCAATCCCTTACCCTATCTCTGGTTACCAAACGTAGTTGTAAATGAACCCTATAGGTGCGCTCATGCACCTTAAAAATCATTAGGTGGGAACTCTCCAAAATGCAATCCCCTTTCCCAAAAGGAAAGAGTTGTCCCCAACCAAAATGTCATGAACCTGATTCCGGGGAAGGAAAAAGGGGGCACGACAGCATAGTGACTGTGCTCGGGATATTTAGGCTTTTACCATTTCATACCATTTTTTGTGAATTTATAGCCCCCCTATGTGCAATTATTTGTTTAATTCCTTTAAGTGTTTAATTTCTTTTTCAAAAGCAAATCTGACATATCTTTCTTGTTTATTTCCTTTATAACTGCTTTAAATTATGAAACTGCTGTATTTATCGCTTTCTTAACGTGCAAATACATGCCAACATGCTTTTAATTATTGCATAATCATTCTCAACATCATACTCCACTCGTGCCAAACAAATACTATAGCAATGCTTGATGAGTGGTTGCGCTCTTCCTATATCATTACCCCCTAAATTCGGAAAGGCGTATTTGCGGTAAAACTAGTCGATCAGCGGTGCAGTCGACAGTTCCATGCCTTCCCACCTTGAGTTGCCCGCTCAAGGGTACAGTCTAAAACCCCATAGAAACCTTACTCTGTTTGAATTTTGCATGCATCATGGTCAAACCTAGTCGGGTCAGTTATGTTATCAACATAATGGTCCTTTAAGATAGCCTTGTCCAAAAGTCCACTGGGTTTCCCTAAACCCAAACAGACGTCATCACTTTCTGTGCATTTATTTGGAGAACTAAGTGCTTCATTCTAATTGTTGATATTAAATAGTCAAGTCTGGTGGGGGTAAGGGCCTAACCTTGTTTGTCTTGCAAAAAATGAGGCATGAGGTCCCCAGTTTGGGTATGGTTAGCACACCCCCACTCTTGCTAGACTAGTGGAGGAGTCTTCCATCAAATTGCCAAATCAATGAGTGGAAAGAGAGGGCCGCCAAAGCTAGCAAAAAGCTGGAATATCTGGAATACAGTCTGCTGGAATTGGAAGGAAAAGTGAGGAAGAGAGTCGCCGACTGCCAGAACACTGAGGGAAAGGAAAAAGAACATTTGGCAAAGGCACTTTTACTGGTGAACTTGAATTGGATGATTTGACCAACGAGAGCATTCAACCTGAGAAAGGTCCTTCTGAGGCCAAATAGATTAGGTTTACTCGCTTTCCAAATTTAATAAGGCCAATGGCCATTAGTGACTTTTATTTCTTGTTTATTTAGTGTTGTTTAGGGATTCGTCAATTTCTATTAATAAAATGAGACATTTAGTGTTCTAAGTTCTCCAAAATAATTTTTCGCTAGGCCTACCTCGGGCACAAAGAGGTTCCCAAATTAGGACACGCTTTACATTCCCGCACTATATGTTTTAATATTGCAATACTTTTTATAATCCTTACTGACTTGGTTACCTTTTATTTTTATTTTTGTTTTTATTATTCCCCTCCCGAAAGGTTAGTTCGTGCACTCCGGCATCATCATCTTACTTAACAAGATCCAGGGGCCCTCCACTCACTCCTCCTCTTAGTCCCATTAAAGGCAAGAACAAAGGCAAAATGGAAGATTTAAACAACATCAGGAAGGAGAACACAACTGAACGGGTAGAGGCCACTGATGGCCAGGGTATTCGGGTTCCTAACGAGAATGTGTCACAACTTGAACAGAAACTGTTGAAATTTCAGGAAGAGCTTGATCAGGTCTGGAATCTGGCAAACCTGTCATTTTCCCTCAGCGCCCCAGATATAAACTTCCCTAACACTCAAAATCCTACACCTCCTCAAAATATCCCAAAATAGCAGAATCATCCCACACCTCACCATCACACTGCTCCACTAAAGAACCAATGTAACACCTGCCATACCCCAAACAATACTCCACTACTCATCCCAGAACCTCAGAGCTCCACAAATGACCATTTCCACACCCATACACCAGTCCACCATAACACTCCTATCTACGTAGAGGCCATACCACGCTCCACCTAACCTATCTCATGCACACCTGAGTCTGATGAAAAAGATGTGCTTATCAGGAACTTGGCCGAGGAACTTAAGAAACTGACCAGCCAGATTCAGGGCGTTGAAGAAAGCAAAGGAATCGAGGGGTTGAATTATGAGGATCTTTGCATACAACCTGATGTCGAACTGCCTGAGGGGTACACATCTCCTAAGTTTGAAATGTTTGATGGTATGGGTTATCCAAGGGTCCATCTAAGAACATATTGCGACAAACTGCTTGGAGTAGGGAAGGATGAAAGGATCTGCATGAAGCTGTTCATGAGGAGTTTGAAAAGAGATGCATTTTCTTGGTACATCAGCTAGGATCCCAAGAAGTGGTCAGGCTGGGTAGGTATGGCGTCTGACTTTATGGATAGATTCAGGTTTAATACAGAGAATACACCAGACGTGTTCTATAACCAGAATTTGAATAAGAAGCCCACAGAGACATTTCGCGAGTATGATACTCACTGGAGGTCTGAAGCTGCTAAGGTCAGACCCGCCTTAGAAGAGGAGAAAATGAACAAGTTCTTTGTCCGGGCTTAGGACCCGCAGTATTATGAACAGCTGATGATGATTGAGAACTACAAGTTCTCCGACATTATCAAGTTGGGTGAAAGAATTGAAGAAGGTATTAAAAGTTGTATGGTTACAAATTTCGAGGCCTTGCAAACTATGAATAAGGCTTTACAGTCCGGTGGTGTGTCCAAGAATAGGGACGTAAAGGGGCCATGATGGTTGCACAAAGGACCAGTCTCCCCTCAAATACCAAGCTTACCCAAAACCTCCACTCACATACCAGCCAACCCAAATTACCGAGCACCCTCACCCTCGTACCAAGCTCCGCTACCAACTTATCAGTCGCCTCCACCTCCTACATACCAACCTACCTCACCCAGATACTCCCAACCCGCTCATATCTACCAAACTTATAATGCTCAACTATCCCATTATCAATCACCCCCTGCACGCCAAAGTTTCCCCAGACCCCAACCTAATTTTGATCGCAGCCCTCCAAAACAATATACCGCCATCGCTGAACCCATCAACCAGCTGTATGAGAAGCTCAAAGCTGCTGGTTATGCCACCCCTATCCTTGTTGCAACCCCGGAGAATCTTTCTCAGTGAGTTAACCCAAACAAGTCCTGTGCATACCACTCCGGCATGAAAAGTCACACCATCGATGAATGCCGCTCCTTGAAAGATAAGATACAACCCTTGATTGATAACAATATCATTGTGGAAAAGGAACTCGCTCCGAATGTCCGCAACAACCCTCTGCCAAACCATAAGGGTGGAAGTATCCACATGATTGAAATAGAAGATGACTGGGATCCCGAGGGATCAATCGGTTTGATCGCAGAAGGTGATGACCCAAAGAAACCAACAATTACCATGTCACCATTCTATACAAATATTGTACCCTAGGACTATACAACCGAGGGGAGAAGGAAGGGTAAGGTCAGGGTTGAAGAAGCTGTCGCAGCACAGGGTATGACAAGAACTGGTAGAGTCTATACTCCTGAACATCTGTCTGAGTCAAGTAAGAAGGCCTCCAATCATCCGCCCCTCATTGAGATAGGTCCGGACGACCTACGGAGGAAAATAAAAGCCAAGGAATATTCGGTCATCGACTAGTTGAACAAGACACCAACACAAATATCCATTCTCTCCTTACTGCAAAATTCTGAGACGCACAAGAATGCTTTGTTAAAAGTGTTAAATGAAGCATACGTGCTAAGCAACATCACTAGCGGGGAAATGGCTAATATGGTAGGACAAGTGCTGGACAGCCATAAAATCACCTTTCATGAAGACGAGCTACCACCTGAAGGGTTGGGCCACAACAAGGCACTGCACATCACCGTGCAATGTGAAGATTATTTCATTACTAGAATCCTAATCAATGGAGGTTCTAGTTTTAACATTTGTCCGCTGATAACACTCAAGAAGTTGGGTAAAGGGCTGCATGAGATAAAGGATGGAACAATCAGTGTGAAAGCCTTCAATGATTCTCAGAGGTCCACCATTGGTGAGATTTGTCTATGCTTGTAGATGGGACCAACCTGGTTCGAGGTCGATTTCCAAGTGATAGATGTACCAGCGTCTTAAAACTTGCTGCTAAGACGGTCGTGGATTCATGCTGCTAGCGTCGTAGCATCAATGCTGCATCAGGCAGTAAAGTTCGAATGGAATCACCAGGAAGTGGTCATTCATGGCGACAGTAGAAACCCTATATACAGTCGCCAGACCATTCCAGCAATCGAAGGAAGAAGGAAGTTGGGTGGAGAAACTTACCACCACATTGAGCGGGTCAATGCTATCGACAAAAACAAATGGTGGGATAACAAAATCGAGAGTATACTGAGTTGGAGTAGGTACGAACCTAGGAAAAGGCTCGGAAAGAACCTCCAAGGAATCTCTAAACCCATAAAACTCAAGAAACATGGCACTACCTTCGGTTTGGGATATGAATACACCTGGGAAGAATTCAATAACTGGTTGCCACCATGGCGCGGTCCTTACTACCAAGTAGAGCAGCCAATACCGCATCTGGAGTAGACTTTCTAATAGGCTAACATTATTTATGGGTCAGATGAAGAAGAGGCACTTGCAGCAGTGAAAAACTTGTTTCTAGAGGACAATGATATAGACTGTTGCATTATTCTCGAGGAGGAGGGGGAGGAAGGCCCTTCCATACAGGCTATGAGCAGAGCGGCACATCCCAAGAATTGGACTATCAGGACAACCAAAGCCCGACGAGCCTCGGGGTAGCAAGTCTAAAACAAGCATTATTCACTGTTTTATTTACTAAATGATTTTCTTTTCACATTTTTCAATTCCCGCACTAAGATCTTCGATGTTCAAAGCAGTTATTCAATTTATCAAAAGCATTTTGACTTTTCTTATGAATCAATATTTATTGCTATAATTTTCCTCCTTACTTTACCAATACACTATTACTATTACTTATTTTGATGAACCAATGACTGTACATGCAATGAGACAACACAACAAACGGACATTGATTCAGAGGAAGATGACATACCTGCCGAGATTGTCAAAGGAGTTGAGAACTTTGAGAACAGACCTAAGTCCAACCTAGACGAGACCGAAATTGTCAACTTGGGATATGCAGAAAACGTCAAGGAAATACGAATCAGCATTCACCTATCGCTATCAGAGAAGAAGGAATACACCGAATTTCTAAAGAAGTGTGAGGACATGTTCACCTGGTCGTATGATGACATGACTAGTCTGACTATGTCTATTGTGGCTCACAAACTGCCAACCAATCCAACATGTCCACCAGTAAAGAAAAAGCTCAGAAAGTTCAAGCATGATATGAGTTTGAAAATCAAGGAAGAAGTCACCAAGCAGATTAAAGCCAAGGTTCTCAGGGTAGAAAAGTACCCGACATGGTTAGCCAACATTGTGCTAGTACCAAAGAAGGATGGGAAGGTTAGAGTCTGCGTCAACTACCAGGATCTCAACCAGTCTAGTCCGAAAGATGACTTCCCTTTACCAAAATATACACATCCTGATTGACAACTGTGCCAAGCATGAGCTACAGTCATTCGTAGATTGCTTTGCTGGTTATCATCAGATCTGTATGGATGAGGAAGATGCTGAGAAAGCGGCTTTCAGTGCGCCGTGGAGAGTGTACTATTACAAGATGATGTCATTCGGCCTAAAGAATGTAGGGGCCACCTACATGAGGGCCATGACTACCATCTTCCATGATATGATACACAAAGAGATAGAGGTACATGTGGATGATGTTATTATCAAATCCAAGAAGGACACTAACCACGTAGAAAATCTGAGGAAGTTCTTCAACAGACTGCGGAGGTACAACCTGAAACTAAACCCCACAAAGTGCGCATTTGGGGTTCCTGTTGGGAAATTGGTGGGATTTATTGTGAGCCGCTGAGGAATAGAACTGGATCCATTGAAAGTCAAATCCATTCAAGAGCTACCACCACCAAAGAACAAGAAGGATGTGATGAGTTTCTTGGGAAGGCTTAACTAGATCAGCCAATTCATAGCACAGTCTACAATTATCTGTGAGCCAATCTTCAAGATGTTGAAGAAGGATGCCGCCACCAAATGGACTGATGATTGCTAAAAGGCCTTCGACAAAATCAAGGAGTACTTGTCACCACCACCAGTCTTAATCTCGCCTGAGCCAAGTAGACCCTTATTACTCTACCTTGCAGTGTTAGATGGAGCTTTCGATTGCATTTTGTGTAGCACGATGAAATGGGGAGGAAGGGGAAAGCCATTTATTATCTCAGTAATAAGTTCACCACGTATGACGCCCGGTATTCTTTATTGGAGCGCACCTGTTATGCTTTGACTTGGGTAGCATAGAAGCTGAGACATTACTTCTGCGCCTATACTACATATCTCATATAAAGGATGGATCCTTTGAAGTAAATCTTTCAGAAGCCCATGCCTACTGGCAAGATAGACAAGTGGAAAATCCTGTTGAGTGAGTTCAACATTGTTTACGTAACTCAGAAAGTGGTCAAGGACAGGCACTGGCAGACCACCTTGCTGAAAACCCCGTGGATGCAGGATACGAACCCCTGAAAACATATTTTCCTGATGAAGAGGTATCATTCATAGGAGAAGATATTGCAGAATCCTATGACGGTTGGAGAATGTTCTTCGATGGAGCAGCAAACTTCAAAGGAGTTGGCATAGGAGCAGTCCTAATATCAGAAACCGGTCAACATTAACCGGTGTCTGCCAAACTGAGGTTCCCCTGCACCAATAATATGACCGAATATGAAACCTGCATCTTGGGGATCAAAATGGCCATTGACATGAACGTTCAAGAGCTTCTAGTAATTGGAGATTCAGACTTACTTATACATCAGGTACGAGGAGAATAGACAACCAAGAACTCCAAGATACTCCCATATCTGCATCATGTACAGGAATTGAGAAAGAGGTTAACGAAGACGGAATTCCAGCATGTCCCCAAAATCCAAAATGAGTTCGTCGATACATTGGCTACCCTATCATCTATGATACAACATCCCAACAAGAATTTCATTAATCCCATTTCAGTGAAAGTCCACAATCAGCCAGCTTACTGTGCCCATATTGAAGAGGAAGCACACGGAAAGCCTTGGTTTCATGATATCAAGGAATATTTGGCAAAAGGAGAATACCCGGAGCTTGCTAATCCTACTCAGAAACGCACACGAGATTGTCCAACAACTTCTTTCACAGTGGAGGAATCCTGTATAGGAGGACTCCCAATTTAGGATTGTTAAGATG